>NC_081342.1:712976-903038 GCF_029784015.1 Lycium ferocissimum | reverse complement strand
TCAAAATTGATCTCCTTTTCTTGGATTCTTGCTTGCTTGATCAGGTAATTGCTGAGATGACTGATGGCGGAGTCAACAGGAGTGTGGAATGTACTTGCCACAATGAATCTATGATTACAACATTTGAATATGTCCATGATGTATGCTTTCTGTTCTGAAGAACAAAGTTCAAGCAACTGAGTTTCTTTCAGTTCTTTAGTTTGTCTGGATCTTGTAGTTGGTGATTTGAGTTGCAATTCAAGAAGTCCTGTTGTGAGGTTTTTCAGAGAGAAACTTTTGCTTTTATGCTAATAGTTTAGCTTGGAGGTAGTAGCTACAATGTTGTTGATTGTAGGCTGATAAGTGGTTAGGATTTAGTCTCTTGGATTATGATTGTTTTGTAACTTGAAAACTGTTCATTGTTTTAGTGAAGTGTTTTGAGAGAAATCCCAGAAATGGGTCGTGGTTTTTACTCCCTTGAATAAGAAGGTTTAAAATTCATGTCTTATTTACATTCCGCACTTGTTACGTGAGTTAATAGAGACAGTATCGAGAACCTAGTTCTAGTGATTGAAGGTGTGCTGCTGAATGTTTTAGTAAGCAAACTTTTAATAGGTCGGAGATTTATTAAGACACTGTTCATCACTCATAAATCCCATTTGCTCAGATCAAAACAGTGCAGAGTCCAACGACTTTCAGGATTCATAATAATGGAAAACAAAATTCAGTAAGCATAAATGAGACTGCAGATATATATATGAAATATGAAGGAATAAAGGATCCAATAAATTTGACGCCTATGTCCAACCAATTAAGTGACAGAGGATCTTTACATTCGATACAATAAAATCATTTTGTCCAGTGTTAGTGAATTTAACTAAACTTATGAAACACGTATCGATTGATCAAAACCCGAGACAGTCAGGTACATCAGAAATTGTTTAAGCAAGGAACTCATTGATATGCATCGTCTATTACTATTAGAGTTGCTACCGTTGTTGCTACCACCAGTGCTATCTCCGATACTGAGAAGAATTTGGTCATCTTCCTCCTTTTTTCTGTATGTTTCAGATGATTGAAGACCAATATCAAATGGTCTTGCACTGTGATTTCTTGATGCCCTCTATAAACGTCATGCCTTTCTTACACAACACTATAGTTTTAGAACCTGTTAGATCATTGTTTGCTTTTGTAGTTTGGTGGTTGTTTTCCCCTTTATTATTTATTTTCCCTTCATCCTACACCTTTTATGTATGTAGCACCTGCAAAATTTGAGAAGCGATATGAGTACAAAAGCTTTTTTGTTTCCGGTTGAGTACACAATCATCAAACACAAATTTTAAAATTCTTGCAGGATTTAAAATTTTGACGAATTAAAGGATGTACTTCCGGACAAAAGCTGTTTTGAAAAAGGTTTTGATGGGCGCAAGACCTTTGATTTAGGCCCTAATGCCTGATACCAAATGATTTGGACGAAATCTATCTTTGTTCTGATGGAGGTTGCGTCCTTTGCAACTTCCTTCGGAGTTGGAAGATGATTGATGGTTCATCTTGCACATTCAAAAAAATTCGCATAACGAAAAATTGGATATTTCATCAAACTCTTCCAGCCCATAAAATGTAGGAACCGATGTGTTCCTTCAAAGTAGAAGCAATTTGGAGAGGCTTATACCAGTCAACTAAGCAGATTATCTTCTTTTATTTTATAGGAACCCACAATATCTATGTTAACATTTGAAGTTCACTGCAATATAATTTTCAGTCAGCACTATTTTGCAGGGTCCAAGTAAACTGATTACTGATATATCAGTCAGAGGATAATTGCTTCAGAGATAGAATTTTAAAAAAGAAATACAGCAAAAGGGTGAAAATGGCAGTATAAAAACCAGCAACTAAGAGCTACCAAACAGAAAACAAATTAATGAAGGAGAATTATTGGAAATTTGTTATATGTACGGGAATTCAGTCAAATTTTGCTAAGTGTTGGATGAACATTGGAAAAGAAATATAACATCTTAGGAACTTACTGCATTCCTTTTAGCACCAGGGCCATTTTGCATCCCTCCAAGTGAAGCAATGATGTTTTGAAGTTGAATGAGCTGCAACAGCCGGTTGATTGTTCTGTGTCTCAAATACAAACACTGGACAGCATTGAAGATTCTCATCAGATAGTACGGCTTCTCCTCTGTATCCAGGGTTGTAGTACCTTGGATGTTGCAAGAAAGGAACACCCTTCCACCAAAGCTTGAGAGCCTATGATGTATATAGAGAAAAGGAGAAAGGGAATGAAAGTCATTCCTGTATTAATTGTTTAACCTGAAATTCGCTTATTAGGTCAAGCAATCAAATACTATATGATACTAAGGCCACAAACAATATGACTAAGCCTAATTTAGTTGATGATTTGATAATGTAAATGTAACGAAAATAACTTAAAGATGATAATGAAGTAAATAATCACATTGAAACAATAAACAGATAGAAAGAGTGATTCTTATTGATTGCGGTGAGCTGATCGATAGCCAACAGTAGTAACGAGCAATGTATGAACAACGATTGTGCTACAGTATTTGGATATCAGTATGTGTCAATGTGTATCAACGTGTGTTAAAATGGTGGGAAAAGGGTGATATTTATAGGAGTAAAAAGAGCAGACATCACAACTAGATTCAACCATGAAAATAGTTGCCCACTGAACAAAGATGCATTAACAGGTGCTTATTCAAACTATCACAAGAAATTCAGATCCATCAGCAACGAAGAGTATAATATCCTGACTAAACATAATATCAAATATAATGGAAAAGTGAGTCCACGTGTATTTCTTGTATAAAGGGCTACCTGCCAATATATCCAGAATGCAACCTTGTGGGGCATTAGCCAGAAGAATAAAGCTAGATCAGGATGCATGGAGGAAGATACTCTTTTGGCCATCAATGAAGCTGAGAAGTAGTCACCATGTTCCGGATGATTTACTGATATTGTTACAAATAGATTATCCCCGGGTGTATTTGTTTTCATGGTCCAAGTTCCTAGCATATCCTGCAATCAATTCCACAAAAACTACTATGAATATCAACAATTAAGTTAAATTCAAAAATAAGATGAAATTGATGGCCAACTGATCACCAAACAGTAAGTCCCGAAATACCAGGATTAGGATAGTAGGAAAATCTCCGGATGGTAGCCAAGCTATATACAACGACAACAACATACCCAGTGTAGTCGTATAAGTGGGGTTTGGGGAGGGTAAAGTGTACGCAGACCTTACCGCTACATTGCTAGGCCATGTGGCAAGGGTAAAAGGATCAATAGCTTGTTCAGCCTCATTACACTAGTTTAATTGTACTTGTCAGAGACCGAATGTCTATGCTTAGTTCATTTTCTCTTTTGATTAATAATGTCTGTGCTTAGTACTGCATCCTAAATTGTACGTCAACCTTTGCTCTTGCCTCAAAATAATGTCCGTTTTCTCTATATCCCAAGATAATATCCACTTCTCTTACAAGGAAGGTTTTCAACCATATAAATATACCACCAAAACTAAGAATAAATTCACTTTACTGAAATAAATTCACTTTACTGTTTTTAACACAACTTTTGTTTCCATTTACATCTTCAAAAGTCAAAAAGTCAATATATCGACATATGTTCCCTCAATAAATAGTAAGCAATTCAGACTCTCAATACTATGTACAAGTTAAACTAAGACATTTAATTTCTATAAATAAAATTAAGAACAAAGATGTCTTTTAGCCAACCTGGAAGGATTATATAAAGAAAATGAGGGGCAAGCACAAGTACCCAACCACACTGCATATAGCAGTTTTAGTAATGGCAGGAAACTTTAGAGACAGTGTCAAAGAGCTCTGATTTCAGTTTCTGCAAATGGTCGTGTAACCTTGGACGACACAAAAGCAAGGACTTGCCACCAAAATTGTATAAATGCCAAAAGTATCTTGGACCCAATAACAGGCAACATAGCAAGTTGTATGAAATTCTGAACCAACTCAACCTTTACAGACAACAACTTTGAGGCCTGTATAATGATAACAACATAATCTCTAAAGAGAAAGTAACATAAAATATCGGCACAAAAGATGGAATAGGAAAAACAAGCTCCATGAACAATATGAGATAACAAATCAAGAGCATTACATTGATGTTATGCATCATTTTCAAAGGTCACCAAAAATCAGATTAAGTTAGAGATAGATGTAAGTAAATAAAAGGCAAGGTCACTAAGATGGCTTACCATGAAAGGACTAACATGTAGAGCTTTTGCAACTACATCTGAATTTGGGTTGAACAAAAATGATACTCTTTCACCCCATGGGGTGTTAGTAACCTGAGAAAGAATTCAGTCAGTAAATAGCCAGAATCTTGATATATAATTTGACTTTTTGATCTAAGAAAAATGAAACTAGACATGTAGCAGGTGGAAATTAGCAGAGGCAAAACAGTTGGGTACAGTAGATTTTTCTTTTAATTTGCTAAGGGTAAAAAGTGTGAGGAACCTCTTAAGTAAACAAATTTTGGTTGCCGATATTAGCCTATGGATAGTACACAGGCACTAACTCTACAGTATTTCAATTTAGGATTTGGTTACTTGGCAATTAGGATGATTCACCTCAGCAATGCATTTCTTCAAAGTCTGCGAGGAGCCTTCAGTATCATAGCAATAATACAAACTCAACGGGTTTTGCACATATCCCACACTGGGCGGTATTGTCAACAAGAAACTGCTTTAAAAAAGACGAATATCAGTCCATGAGTCCATAGCACTAAAAACACTTCAACATATTACAGTTTTTGAACTATCAGATGTCCGATTTGGTGTGCACAAGTGATACTTTGTCCATGACAATGTGTATTCATTAAGATGCCAACAAATGGAACTTTATTTTGACTTTAAAACTAAATCATTATCCAAGAAGAACCAAACATGGAAAACATATCTTTTCCCCTTCAAAGTGAAACTGTAGAAAATGAAAAGGCAGGCAGGTCTGCAACGAACTCAGAATAATTTGATGTTTTGAAAGGAGTACACTTAGTATTAGAATGTTGCAGCAATGATAGTTGCAGTTCAGCCGATTGAACAAATGCAGCATAATATCACAAAGAAAATCGCATAATATCACAAAGAAAATAACAAGTTCAATTCAAGCGAAAACTAAAAAGAAAATGTCCCCTAAGGATGGCCTAATGGTAGAAGAAGCTGGAGTAACTCTATTTGAATCTCAGCATAGGTGACACGAGGTGAATTCTATCTATCTGTGGAACGAACTACTTCTCACCACTAAACCCATAGCCTCATTTGTTTTATGGGGTCATAGTTAATATATATGTATATTTCAGAGATTTTGCATAGTATACCTTGTGAAAAATTAAAGTTAACTTTTTGAAAGAATAAATATCATAGATATTTAGAAGAGTTTCTAGAAAGTTATATTGTAATATCTTTGATATATATACTTAGGAAATGTCTAGAAATTCTAGACACTTGGATATTTGTAGTTGAGGGTGGAATTATCTAGATCCTTTTGTATCTAGAATAATATCATGATAGTCTAGAATAGTGGTAGGAGATAAGAGTAACAAGATTTTTCTATATATATATGTATCTAGAATAAGATCTAGAACCATCCCTAGACAAGTATAAATAGGGTGACCTTGAACATTTGTAATCAAGCCAAGCCAACCCCAATTGTAAGTCATTCAAGCCAATTCAAAAAAGTTTTTCTTCCATAACCAAATTCTCCTTTCATAGCTTCCTCTTCTTTAGTTGAATCTTCCGATCTTAGTTACGATCTTGGGCTAGCAGAAGGTCTCTCCGATTTACCTTTCTTCTGCTATATTTCTCTACATGGTATCAGAGCCATAGCCTTAGCCGTAGTTGTCTTCTGGATTTTATTTCAAGATCGGGTTAGTAGTAGATTCAACTGGTTTCTCTATATGGATTTAAGCGGCCGTGTTAATGGACTGGGGATGGAGTTATTGAATCAGTTCAATCACAAGGTATGGAAGCATGTATGGAGTCATACACTTGTGGGAGAGGATTTGTGGGATGTTGTTAATGGTAGTTACACAAGTCCTCCTATTGACGGACGGAAAATAGCGGCGCATACAAGAAGTGCTTGATTAATGCGAAGGCGGAGTTCATCTGAAGAGGTCCATCTCTCGACTTGTTTGATCATATTATAAGGTGCAAATCGCTCGCTCATGAAATTTGGAGGACCCTTGATCGTTTGTTCAATAAGAAGGATGAAGCGCGGATACAGATCTTGGAGAATGAATTGGCTAACACCATTCAAGGTAATCTTTCTATTGCCGAATATTTTTTAAAGATTAAGAACTTATGTTCAGAGATCTCATTATTAAATCCGGATGAGGCTATCTCTGAAGCACGAATGAGAAGAATTATCATTCGTGGTTTGAAGTCAGAATATATTCCTTTTGTTACATCAATTCAAGGATGGGCTCAACAACCATCCTTGGAGGAGTTTAAGAATTTGTTGTCATCACAGGAGCTACTAGCCAAATAGATGGCTGGTGTATCGATCAAAGAAGGGAAGGCAATGCTCTTTCAAAACTAATCGAAGGAATCTTAAAGTAAGGCAAAAAGCAAAGTGGCTCAAGAGAGATGGCGTATTCTCGATTCCAAGAGGGTTCAAGCTCTCCGAGACGAAGGAAGAGTCTTCAATTATGGTAAGAAGTCTATTAAATGTTATCGATGTGGTCAAATAGGACACGTAAAAGATATTGCCGAACAAAAGAGAGCAATATGGCTCGAAGTTGAGAAATTCTTAAAGAAGAAGATTGGGGAAGGTGCTTCGTAGCTGAGACTCGAGCAGTAGATGCCTTAGCTTCCCTCAATTTCGAAAAAGACCGGATCGTGGATTCAATAGATAATACGGTCCATTACGTGGAGAAGGAAGGCATTGGTGTCATCAACAAAAAGCAAGCAGATTCCGAAGACGTTCAGACTGGTGATATGGCAGCTGCCATCGAGGAAATCAACGAAGCAGATCCTGAAATTGGTAATAAAAGTCTAGACGTGGAGGATGTTGAAGTAGATCCTGAGCATGAAGTTTCTGAAACTATATATGACAATGGTGACCATTCTGGAGAAAGCATTGAGGGAGTTGTAGTGGAAGTTGAAGTCTGCGGTCAATCATCCGCCATATCGAGTCAATCACTAGCTCGGATCAAATTTAACCGGAAGCAGGATGGAGAAGCCAAAACGGTCAAATAAATGAAAAGGTTGACCTTGAAGACTCGATTTTATATGCGGATACAAACGGTATGATTTTTGGAAGCGAAAAAGCTGCCAAACAATTTATTGAGGACTGGAAAGGAAATCTAGTGGTGGATCCTATCTTGGTATTGAGGCTATAAGGAAAATCGTTGTCGATCATCACCGAGCTCGAGTGTTTCTCTCAGATATCACAATTGTTGAGGAGCTAAGAAAGGGAGTACGGAAACTCAAGAATGTGAAACTCGACGCATGAAGATGATTCACGTGGTTCACAAAGGCCAAAAACAAATATTGTCAAGTCTCTCCGCTACAGAGATGAAAATTTTATCAAGATGTATTCATGTTTCTTTGGAGACCCAATTATTAGCGGAAAACCATCAGCATTTGAAGGAAGCAGTGTCGGGAAAATATTGTTGAGATCTTCACCATGGCACGCTTAAAAGCTTCGTCTGAGTTCTTCCACGACAAGTTTGGGATAGCTTCCAAAAAATTACTTTAAGGGGGAGTGTGAAAAATTAAAGTTAATTTTTTGAAAGAATAAATATCATAGATATTTAAAAGAGTTTCTAGAAAGTTATATAGTAATATCTTTGATATATATACTTAGGAAATGTCTAGAAATTCTAGACACTTAGATATTTATAGTTGAGGGTAGAATTATCTAGATCCTTTTGTATCTAGAATAATATCATGATAAGATAAGAATAATTAGATTTTTCTTATGGATGTATCTAGAATAATATCTAGAACCATCCCTAGACAAGTATAAATAGGGGTGACCTTGAACATTTGTAATCAAGCCAAGCCAACCCCAATTGTAAGTCATTCAAGCCAATTCAAGAAAGTCTTTCTTCCATAACCAAATTCTCCTTTCATAGCTTCCTCTTCTTTAGTTGAATCTTCCGATCTTAATTACGATCTTGGGATAGCAGAAGCTCTTCTCGATTTAAGTTTTCTTCTGCTATATTTCTCTACATACCTATGGTTCAGAGCAGAAAGTTATGGGTTGCTAAACACCAATTTAATTTGCAGACTACTCCTCGCTTCTCCTCTAAAAACACCAAACTAGAAGTTAGCCAAAATATAATGGTTGCTAAAATTGTGATTTAATTTCTCATCAGCTGCTAAATTACAGCAAAATACCACTCTGCTATCTAGTTTACAAAACATGTACATAGACTGTATACGTGGTGTATAAAGTATACTAAATATACATATACAATACATACCTATACATACATATAATATCTATACCTATATATATAATATACATAACTATACATATCTATAGAATACCTACACAGCCAAAGTGTATAGGCAGTGTATACTTCGGCCATATTTGGTAAACTAGATGGCTGAAGTGTACGTTTATGTAAGTGTCCCTAATTATTATGTATCCAATACTCTATTGAGTTGAGCACTTTCAATATTTTATTATAAAATCTCAACCATCTTCCATCAAATTTGACCACAATCCCAAGTATATCAGTCTGAATGTCATGTCTATTAACTATTATAATCAATGACCCATTTTTTTCTCAATTGCACTTCTCATCCAGGAGTATCCCTCTTTTGTACTATTTCTTACTTATCCCTCAGCAAGCTAAAATGCAGAAACAAGATGAGCAAGACTTACACGGGGCTAGTGGTGCCAGAAATGCGTCGAGCATGTTGAGCAGAGAGGTGATCACATGGTGGATTATTAGAGGCATGGTCAAGGTCAAGAAGTAGTCCCTCCGGTTCAAAAAGAGGATTCACTTAGCCATTTGCACACTCCTTTAGAAAATACTAATTCATAGGCAAAAATAGGTAATTTGACTAAATTACCCCTAATTAAATATGTATTGGGATTTGGTCACCTAACACTTAATCATGGCATATCTGAAAAAGTAAGGTTAATCTTTTTTGTTGATTTGGTAGGTGGACACTCTTTTTGAACCAGAGGGAGTAATGTCCAAGAATAAGGGCCTGTTTGCCCAAGGATAGTTTTCATTATTCTGGGAAAGTTTTTGGACGTAGAATTGTTACAGTTTTTCGGAATTCAAAAAACTCCAAAAAGCTATCTTCAGTTTTTGACAATTTTCACTCCAAATCACTCACAAAAAATCAAAAACAACTCTAATTTGTAATCATGTCCAAACACAACTCCAATTTCCAAATGTCATTTTCAGCTTGAAAACAAATACTTCCTCCGTCCCAATTTAAGTGTATTACTTTTATTTTTGGTCTATTCCAAAAAGAGCGTCGCTTTTTATGTTTAATAAGTTGACAATTCAAACGTCCTACATGGCAAGTTTATAACCACAAGATTTAAAAGACATTTTAGTACATTATACATATCTTTAATTTAGAACCCACAAGATTCAAAAGCCTCGCTTTATTTTCCTAAACTCCGTGCCTAGTCGAACTAAGACACTTAAAATGGGACGGAGAGAGTTTGATTAAAGTTTATGCAGTTTGAATCAGAGAAGCGAGAGACGGAGGGAGTAAACTATTATAATGAATGACCCATTTTTTCTGAATTGCACTTCCCAACCAGGAGAATCCCTCTTTTGTACTATTTCTTACTTATCCCTCAGCAAGCTAAAATGCACAAAGAAGACGAGCAACACTTACACGGGACCAGTGGTGCCAGAAATGAGTCTAGCTTGGTGAGCAGAGAGATGATCAGATGGTGGATTAGAAGCATGGTCAAGGTCAATGAGTGCGTAGCGGACCGGGTACTGGAAGGAATGATGAACGGGACGAAGTCTTTCGTGCCATACAGTTCCTTCATAAAGAGAAACAACAGAGTCGTCGTCTGCTCCGCCGCCAAAGAGAGGGCGGAGCAGAAGGCGAAAAGGGAGGAGAAGGGAGAGGAGGAAGGAAGTGATGGAAGTTGAAAGTAACGAGCAGACAAGATAGACTAGTTCCATCTCTTATCTCTCAAATCTTCTTGGTTGGACAGCTTCGAACAGATAATATAGCTCTAGTATTCGTAACCGAGCTATGAGCGGATAAAATTAAAGAATATTAATCATATTAAAATGTGATTTATGAAATACTTTTTACTTTTTGAGAGTTAATTTGATTAAATTTTGAATTTAAATTGGAATAGATTAACTCAATATTTGGAAATTAATATTTTATTTGAAAATTACATGAAAAATAAATTATAACTTTTACCATATCAATTTGGTAAAAAAATATATCTCAAGATGATGATTAAAATTCATGCAGTTTGAATGTTGGAAGACGAAAAGTATACATAAATCCAGAAAGTATAAACTTTTGTATCCAAATCGAGCGTTGATCTTACAAACTATCAACATGGTGAATAATTCAAATCATTCAAGACAAATAATTTTCTTGAACAAACATACGTTGAGAATTTAGCGTTCAACCTCCATTAACTCTTATTTTGAATTAGTGATGTCCCTTTATAAAGAGAAACTTCTCATCAACATTCTTGATCTCCTACTCTACCAAACCTGGTGTTGAAAGGAAAAAAGAAAAGATCAAGAAAGTCAATCACCTTGATAATGTAGCAAAACAACATAAAATCAAGAAACTACACATGTAATCTTATCTATAAACATTGGGAGCGAAATTTTGAGCAATGAAAAGCAAAAGCAAGGAGGATGTTTGGAGAGTTGGTTGATGGCACAAATAGACCCTACAAGAGAAATTTATACTTTTTTGCTTAATAATTTGCACAAAAATAAATATACCATAAATTATGTATCATTATTGATTGATATTCTATTAATTGATACCTTATTTATGTGCCCACTTCATCATTTTTGTAACTTTCACTCAAAAAAATATAATGAAGTTCTCCTTAAATCTCTCTTAATTTTAAAATGACTACTAAATTATCTCCACAAATTTCGGGAAGATTTTGTCGGACTCATATAAGGCATCGGTTTTTTCTAATTAGTGATTTTTTTAATTATTTATTTAAATAAGATATAGCATATTAATATGAGAGAATGCAAAAAAAAAAAAATATATATATAAATAGAGAAAAGCCAAAAAAGAAGATAATTTTTAACCATTTTTTCACAGAATATATATGGCTAACTACTTCAAATTTAGAATTTGAATTAAACATTTTAGAATTTATAATCAGTTATCTAAATTTTAGGGGGTATAATCAATTTTAAATTTTTATTGCATTATAAATTCATTACAAAGATAACCCAATCTAAATTGAATTCTAATATTCCTTATATGATGATATTTGAATTGGCTTCATGTTTTAACTTGTGAATTCAAAGTCAAATTTTTTATTGCGGTTCAAATATTTGTATTAGAATATTTTCTCTACATAGAAAGAGAAATATAGAAAAGGAAATTGATATTTATTTATAAAATTTAATTCATCAGAGCCATAAAACTTGTCGATTTGATTCTGTTACTACCCTAGCTAGAAAGAAAATCTTCTTCTTAAAAGTAATTACCAAAAAAACTTTGATGTGTTCCATTTTTTTACTTTTAGGAAGGATAGTCATTTGATTAGTTTAAAAAAGGTAATTGTCTTTTAATTTAATTCAAATCCTATTTTTATTTATTTATTTTAAGTTTAAATTGTTTTACATCTATATATAGTATGAACTTGGTTTAAAATTCAAAGTAGCATTATATTTTTTTTCCTGCTAATTATGCTAATATTGATTCGTTCTATTATTAATAAACAAGGTGATAAAATCTAATTGTTGATATCTAATTTCGTTTAGACTTATCATTTTCTATATTCCTAATAGATTACTTACACGGTAACATTTTAAAGTGAAAATATTAAACAAATGAATTTCAATCATGATTTTTTGATACATTTTAATTTTGATATTGCATTCAATTTAATCGTACCCATCTTCATATAGGCTTGAATTTATCTTAATTGCGGAAAGTAATAAAGGACAATATTATATCTTACCATTTAAAGGAGCATTGTTGACTATAAATTAGAATCCAAGAATATCAATTAATAATTTTCCCCATCAATACACCAAATTAATGAGTTCATTTAATAATGTCCAATTAATTTCTTTTAGAATTGATACAAATAAATTTGTTGTCCAACCTTGAGCTTATGATCACCAATTATCGCCATTTGGCTTAATATTCGGATGCCCTCCTTTTTATTATAAAATAGATATAGATATAGATTATTATTATTATTATTATTATTATTATTATTATTATTATAATAATAATAATAATAATAATAATAATAATAATAATAATAATAATAATAATATTAACAACTCTACTACTATGTGTTGATAATATCGTATGAGTATATTAGGTGAGTTCATTATTATTATTAACAACTACTACTACTACTAAGTATTGATAATATCGTATGAGTATATTACGTGAGTTCATTATTATTATTATTATTAGTAGTAGTAGTAGTAGTAGTAGTAGTAGATTATTAAATTAGGTAATATTTTGAACTACAATTAATAACTTCTTTAATAATTAAAGCAAATAGAATTTGTTGCCAAGTGGCTTATTCATATTACGCCATTTGGCTTAATAATAAGCTAGACTACTCTCCTTTTATATATATATATAATTATTATTATTAATAATTATTATTATTTTATTAGTAGTAGTAGTAGATTATTAAATTAGGTAATATTTTGAACTACAATTAATAACTTCTTTAATAATTAATGCAAATAGAATTTGTTGTCTTTGTTCATATTAAAAGCCAATCGGGCTTTTAATAAAAAGCTAAAACTGGAGTTTTTTATATATATATATATAGATGTGTAGTGTGGGTGCCAGAAAAACCCAACAATAAAAAAGTTTACATTATGGTAGAAAGTGTTTTCTAGAAAAATAAGTGGGGTTTTATTTACATTCTGGTGTTCGGTATATCAGCAACAAATATTATCATACTGTAGTACTAAGTACTTTTTTTTTTTTTCAAGTTTAACAATTCTTATGTCTAAATATGCACTTAAAGAAAAGTAATAAGCTAAAATGTATAAAGAAGAAGAGCGAGACTAACACGGGGCCAGTGGTACCAGAAATGCTACAAGCTTGATGAGCTGATAGTTGATGAGATGGTGTCTTATTAGAGGCATGGTCAAGGTTGGTGAGTGCATAGCGGACGGGGTACTGGAAGGAATGGTGAACAAGACGAAGTCTTTCATGCCATACAATTCCTTCATAAAGAGAAACAACAGAGTTGTCGTCTGCTCCGCCAAAGAGGCTGCGGAGTAGAAGGCGGAAAGGGAGGAAGAAGGTAGTGATGGAAGTTGAAAGTATGGAGCGGAGAAGATAGAATACTTCCATCTCTCTATCTCGTATAGTTGAAGGATAGTATTTTTTTTATAGTTTGGACATCTAAATTTTAGTTTTTAAAATATGAAGGTGATCTAATTTAAGTCGAAAGACCATTCTTTTGAAGAAAACAAGGACAAGAAAAGTGGACGAAGAGAGTAATTGATATAATAACGTAACAAAACCATATGTTATGGTTATACATGAAGAGAAAATTACGAAAAAGAACATTATTATTTGATCTTAAGCCCAATCACGTTCTTTAGACCCATTCAACACAAAACCATCTTCCCTTACAACCCAAGTACATGATGTGGTAACTTTTGGACCAGCTCCTATGCATGCCCATCCATCATCAAAGACGTTAAACACTGCCTCTTTTTTGGTTAAGTTGTATGCTTTAATCTAATATATAATATTGATGTTCAAAAAAATGCTGATTTGATCTGAATTGTTAAACTTGAAAAAAAAAAAGGTGTTTGAGAGAAATCACAAATTCCATGTCGAGAGTGGAACATGGAGGTGGATAGTGAGGAAAACGAGGGATTTGAAACCGTCCTTCATCGGATTCGCGACTGTTTACGGCATTGTTCCAGAGATTATAGGTTTTAATTGGTTTTAAATATTTGACTAAGTTTAATATTAACCTTTAGTGAAATTAGGGGTCGTTTGATTCATGGAATAAGGTGAGATATCCTAGGATGAGATTAAATTTATATTTTATTTGGTTGATGGATATAACTAATTTCAGAATAAATTTTTATCTCAAATTTGGTGTTATTTTATCCTACCTGATAGGTGGAATAGATTAATCTCAAGATTATAAACTCAGAATGAATTTATTCGCGTATCAGACGGAATAGTGAACGGGACGATGTCTTTTGTGCCATACAGTCCCATCATAAAGAGAAACAACAGAGTCGTCGTCTGCTCCGCCGATGTCCGTAAAGAGGCGCCGGAGCAGAAGGCGAAAAAGGAAGGAGAAGGGAGAGGAAGAAGGAAGTGATGGAAGTGGAAAGTATGGAGTAGAGAAGATACACTACTTCCATCTCTCATATCTTGTGGGTGGACAGCTTTTAACCGATAATATGGCATGTGGAGTGTGGGCCCCAAAATGACCAACAAGAAAAGTTTTACCCGGGGGGCTGTGAGATTATGTATCATAAGTAGTATGCGTTTGGTGGATTTGGAAGTCAGATTTCATATTTTGATTTCAAATGATCGCTTGTTTATGAAATCTACATATAAATTTCGCTAACTTCAACTCCAAATTATGATTTAAAATCTCAAATTCTCCATAAAGTAGAATTTGGAATTTCAAATCGTGATTTCAAATTTTTTTGAAATATAAACTTTGACTCATAAGTTTATATTTTGTAAAAAAAAACTCATCCTTTTATATATGTACAAAGCGATTCATGCTCCACGTGAAGAGATTGTCCTTACCATATGAGGAAGCATTATATCAAAGAATAGCTAGTTACTACTTACTATTATTGTTGATTTTTTTGAAGGTAGATCTTTGTAATATCATGTGTATTTGAAATTTGTAAATAGCATGTAACAACGAGCATTTGTTTATAAAAGGAACATGAAGATATGTAATTTATTAATGTAGCGCCTTAGGATATTTCAATACCTTATTTATGAACTATGATTTACTAATTTGGTAAGATTGTATAAGAGTTGAGTAAGTTTTGAAAATTTTCACAAATTGTGATTTTTATGTTTATGAGAAAAAATACAATTTAAAAAATCCAAATCGCATGTCCGAAAAAAAAAAAATTCAACTTCAATCATTTTCATTTAATCACGATTTCAATTAATCATGTCCACAATTTTTGCTATTTAGGGCCCTTAGAGACATCCAAAGAGAGCAGAATCATAACATAGTAATTACTACTTAATAATTTTTTGATATAATATCATAAAATTATATGTTATGGTTATACATTCAGAGAAAAATACCAAGAAAAAACATTATTATCGGATCTTAATCCCAACCACGTTGTTTAGACCCATTCAACTCAAAACCATCTTCCCTTACAACCCAAGTACATGATGTGGTAACAGATGGACCATGTCCTATACATTTCCATCCATCATCAAAGACGTTAAATACTGCCTCTTTTGGACTCCACCAGAAATGACACCAAAAAAGCGTACCCCAAAAGACTTTCTCATGAAATGACCAAGTGAAATTTTGTCCGACCTTAAGCTTATGATAACCAAGATCATCATCTTTAGATTGACAACGGATCCTCAACGGGACATTATTATTAGGTAAAGCACTTACTATGTGAACATGATATGTCCTAAGAAGTCCTCCTGATGTTTTCAATGGATGAAAACATAAGAGGGACAAAAATAAGATTGTGTTGACTGAAGGATACTTCATTTTGAGAAAATTATGTTTGGAACAAATTAAGATGCACCTATTAATTTATATGCACTACATGGAACTAAAATATTGAAGTGCAGTAAATGAAAATAACTTTATATATTATAACGCACGATTTGAAAATCACTAGTTAATTCCACTCTTTTAAACATGGAATAAATTGAGATTGTAATTAAAATACTTAATGGATAATTCCGTTGGGTAAATCATCATTTTAATCGGTCTTGTGATATTTAGCTTAGGCATGCGCCGGCTGCCGGGGGGACAAACCAAGGAGGAAAGGAAGTCTGGACAGTGGAAGAGCCAGGGCAGGTTGGGTCATTTGACGGAACTGAAAAACTTTTGCCTAAGGATATTTAATCTTCGATTAATTAAAACATGTGTGGTATGTTCCTTTAAATAGTGGATATATGTTATATATAGGTTATTTTTCTAACTATATTTCTCTACCTCAAATATGAAGTGACCATACAAATTTAAGCAAGTATATATGGGTAGTTAAATAGTTTAAGAGTTAATATTTCGTTAAATTTGTGAAAATTCATGCCGGCAAAGGGATCAAAATGCACATCGTCTACTATACGATTTTCATATTGTATAATACTCAATACATAACATGTGTATTTCAATTATTATTATGATTTCTCTTGATTCACAGAGTAAATTTTTATTTGCTTACGTGTGAAAGAATTAGATATATAAGGTTTAATGAATGAATCTATGCCATTAATGGTTCTAACAATAAGTAATATTCGATTATTTAAAGAATATAATTGGTTATTAAAACTAAAATCAAACCAAATGTTTGTTGTTTTTCTAAATTGAAAATCAAACTAATTATTCAAATAATTAAAAAAAAAATCTCAATATGGTTTGATTTTTCAGTTTTCATTAATAGCGCTACCTACGAGCACTGAAAAGTAGGCAAGCCATTCCATTGAATGAGACCAAATTGCTTTACTAAATACATTAAGGATCTTTTTAAATAAAATTCCAAATACAATAGAATCTTTTTGGGTTTTCTCAAAGTTTGACTCTCTAATTTGCAATTCCTATAGACTTTAGGGGAGTAATTGCCTCCAAACCAAACTCTTGGGGAGCAAGCAAAGTATGAGAAAATGATAAGAATGATCCCTTATGTTTGAGGATAGGGTCAAAGTAATTTCTTAAATATGCACCGGACAATTGTGATCCTATAAATTTGTCAAAAATTAACACTTTTAGTCTCCATAAGATATTTACCGAGTTATATCAATCAGATAGAATAATAGAATCAATGGGAGGGGGAGAAACATGGATTGATAGAAAAGGAAAGACTTTAAGGGAACCATGAAAAAAGATTAAATTAGAGGAAATTCACATTTAGCGGTTCAATTATTGTAGTTTCTGCGATTTATAATTTACTCCCTCCATCCCAATATATGTGAGCATGTTTGATTTGACCTCGACTAAATTTAAGAACGATTCACAGTGGGGTATTTGAGCCGATCAAGACTTTTGAAACCAAATTAATAAGGACCGTTCTCCATAATGAGTTATAGATATTTGTGTGGCTAAAAAACATATCATTAAAGGTAAAATAAGTTAAGTTTAAAATTAAATTGTTACCAAATATAAAAAAGGTGTCATTCTCTTTGGGATTGACCAAAAAGAAAAGTTGCCTCATTAAGTGTAAGAAAACACGTATTATCATCATAAAACTTGAATTTTCGCATTCCAATGAAACCATAAAGTTGAAGAGAGTATTTCTATAATTTGGTGCAGGTTTTTTTAAGATTTGATGAGATTTTCTGGATACTTAAGGTTAAATCTTTTTCTATACCGTTTTCGTCAAATTTAACGAACATAAATCAGACTAGAAGTATTAACTTTGCCAAACTTAAAAGACCAAAATTACTCTAATGTAACAAAAATAACAAACTCACCGAGTAAGGGGTCATATAAGAATTATGAACAAATCAAGAGTATAAAAGTCAAGAGGATTATTCGGACATAAATCTATCTCCACTTTCAATCCAAAAGCATCTTCCGGTGTCCATAAATTAAGGGAGATGATGGAGCTCGTGGGGAGGGCTAAATAAAAATATAAAAAATACTCCAAATAAATAAAAGGCAGTCAAAATTACTCCTGTGTTGTTATTTTTTAAGCTAAAAAACTTGTCCATTTCATCTCCTTAACTTGTCCTTCAGGTTTAATGAAGTGTTCTTGCAACATTAGTGGAAGAAAGGTGTTTGAGAGAATCAGAGAAATCACAAATTTCATGTCGATTCTATGGGAGAAGAGCGGAACATGGAGGTGGATAGTGAGACAAACGAAGGAATCCAAGCCGTTCTTCATCGGATTTGCGACGGTTTGTGGTGTAGTTCCAGGGATAATAGGTTTCTGTGTTATGTCAGCTACTAATTCTCGCAGTCCTGAACTTGAAGCTAAGCTAAGGCAGAATCTCGTCCTGATAACCCTAATATTTACTCTAAATAAATAAAAGGCAGTCACAATTACTCCTGTGTTGTTATTTTTTAAGCTAAAAAACTTGTCCATTTCATTTCCTCTTCTTCCCAAGCAACATTTGTGGAAGAAAGGCGTTTGAGAGAATCAGAGAAATCACAAATTTCATCACAAAATTCGATGTCGATTCTATGGGAGAAGAGCGGAACATGGAGGTGGATAGTGAGACAAACGAAGGAATCCAAGCCGTTCTTCATCGGATTTGCGACGGTTTGTGGTGTAGTTCCAGGGATAATAGGTTTCTGTGTTATGTCAGCTACTAATTCTCGTAGTCCTGAACTTGAAGCTAAGCTAAGGCAGAATGCTCGTCCTGAAACCCTAGTATGTTACTCTTAATACCACATCAATTTGTGCTTCATGTGTGTTGTACCTTCTGCAGTTTTGATTGTACTGGAAATTGTTTAGGGATTATTATTCATAATTGGTAGAGTTAATGGTCGAAAACAAACCTGAATTGTATCACTTTTTCGCGAGTTTCACAGCACAACTATTAGTTTCTCCTCTTTGGTACCTGAAATATATATTTGAAAAAATAGTTGTACCTTCTGATATTATGATTGTAATGGAAACTGATTTGGCATTATTTTTTATGATTGGTAGAGTTAATGGTCAAGAAACACTGAATTATCACTTTCCCCTAACTATTAGAGGTTCCTTTTTCCTACCTGAACTATCACCGTTTATGTATTAAAAGTTAAAACACACCTAGTTGTACCTTCTGCAATTTCAATTGTACGGGAAATTGCTTAGGGAATTATCAACTCCTAACGTGTTTTAGACTTTGATCGCGTAGTAGTATTGTTATTATCACACAGCTTTCTTCCGGCCAGATGAATGATGCTTCATTGTGTGTTGTACCTTCTGCATGTTATGATTGTACGGAAATTGACTTGGCGTTATTAGCTTTTGATGTGTATTGCATTCCCTTTGCCTATTATACTGTTGTTATAGGAACATCTTTCATCTGGCAGGATGAGTATCTATTTCAAATGTGTTGTACATCCTGCTTTGATGATTGCACGGAAAGTTGATTTGACATTATCATTTCCTAATGTGTATTAGAGTCACCTCGACTAGTAGTATTGTTATTACTAGATCAGTGTCTGATTTATATGTGTGGTAGCTTCTACAGTTTAATTGTACACAAATTGACTTGATGTTATCGGTTCTTATTGTGTATTCTACTCCCGTTGGCCTTTGCGTAGCTAACTGATATTACCGGAGCATCTTTCATATGGTGGGATGAGTATCTGCTTCAAATGTTTTGTAGGTTCTGCTTTATTATTGGACGGAAAATTGCTTTGTCATTATCATTTCTTAACGTGTATTAGACTTCCATCTACTAGTAGTATTGTTATTACCAGATGAGTATCTGATTCATATGTATTGTACCTTCTACTCTTATGATGTTACGTAAATTGACTTGGTGTTATCGTTGTTATAGTGAAAATTTTTTTTTTTTTTTTTTGGCAATTGGTAATGTCAATCTCTCCGATGGTTAGAAATAGAAAAAGTAAATATTCCTCAGTATTAAGCTCCCGCTAATTTACTGTTATTACCGGAGCATGTTTCATCTGTCCAGTTTAGTATCTGCATTCATATGTGCTGTACATTCTTCTCCGATGATTGTACCGGAAATTGATTTGTCATTATCATTACTTGAGCCGAGGGTCTTGGAAACAACCTCTCTACCCGTGAAGGTAGGGGTTAGGTCTGCGTACACTCTACCCTTTCCAGACCTCACTTGTGGAATTACACGGGGTATGTTGTTATTTTCTAATGCGTGTTGCACTCCCTTTGCTGAATATGGTAACTACCCGTGTAACTCTCACCTGACCAGATCAGTATGTGACAATGTGCTGCATATTCTTTTTACCTTCGGAGGTTATGACTATACCAAAAATTTAGTTAGGGATTATCAATTCCTAATGTGTATTGCCTTCCCTTTGACTTGTAATGGTATATACTGGAGAAAACTTTCATCTGGCGAGATCAGTATGTGCCTCATATGTCTATTGTACATTCTGTTGTGATGATTGTGCTTTTTGATGTGGCAAATTGAAAAAGTGCTCTGGCAGTATCATTTGATAATGTTTCTTGTTTTTGATGTACTTGTTACCTTTTGAAAGAAAATGATGTTTGGAGCTTTATTTTTTAGTGTGGATAAAGTAATCAATAATTAACATATAGAAAATAGCAATTGATAACCAGTCTTGGTAGATAGAGAATGGATGGTGTAAATGAATTGGATTACCTCTGAGCATTGGGTTGGAGCACTTCCTCTGTATTTAGGAGACACCATATGACAGAACAGGGAGTTTAAGATATTAGATTGACAGGTGTATTTTCTAAGCAGTAGTGGAAATAAATATTGAAATCATGGGATTCTACAAGAAGTGGACGCCTGGATGGTATGTTGAGGAACTGGGAATACATTATAAGTGGTGCGGAAGAGGACTGGGTTGAAAGACCTTTTATTGAGAAAAGGTATGGCTTGCTATCTAAGGCAGTGTAGGAGACAGTCTCTGATCTCGATGGTTTCAACAAGGGCTTTTTGTTGAAGATGTTGAGTAATCATTAAGGAAGATTCAAAGACCACCTTCGAGTATTTCCTTAAGGAGGAGAAATTAAGATGATCGCAGCATTTGAATATACCTATTTATGTCTTGTCTTTGTTGAACATTAAAACTGAGTTGTGAGCACTTTCACATAACTTTGCTTTACACCTACTGGCCACTTGCCATCTATGGGAACCAAAAGGAAAGGGATGGTACTGTGAAAATATTATTCTTACAAATTGCAGGATGTTGTTAGGATTTACAAATAATTTTAATGTTTACTTCTCTATCTTGTGCAATCTTTTCCATGTTGCTCCAATAGTCCACAGCAAATACTTGTTGAATCTCTTTGCTTATGTGGTGATTTTTCCTGTTAGAAATATTGTTGCCTTTTGTTTGAAGGGAAGTTAGGGGAGGAAGGAAGTGACAAGTTTATGGTTATCATTTGGTACCAAATAGACTATTTGACTTCATCTTTACAGAAGATGACTGTTTCTTTTCATTCACAGTGATTTCTTTTGGTCTCATTGGCTTACCTTTGTATCTTAGTACTTCGACTTATGAGTGGTGAATTCCTGAAGATATATTGTTTGGTTTTTTTTCTAACAGATGATGGGTAAAGTTAATAAGGAGAGGCTGGCTGAGTACCTTGGCGAACTGCAGAGGAAGGAGAATACAAATGACAGATACGTTGCAGCTTTAAAGGGCGAAACGTTGACAAGGAAACCTTATCAGAGAATTCAACCAGTACCAAATCCAAGTGATATTGAAGCAAAGAAGGAACAGAAGTAGGTCATCGCGTAGCCGGCTTTGTTGCTTTGTTTTGGTAGTTCTACTTTTCCCAGTGGATAAAGCTTTGAAGTGGACACAAATGGAGTTATTGCTATGTCTCTTTGAAACTTGTAAAATTAAAATTTGAAGAATGTCCTTTGTCGAATGAGTGAAATTTGATTGAAAGCTAAAAATCATATTTTACTGCTAGTGTGAGCAACTTTGTTTACATGCATCTTGACGTTGTGTTAGGCATAGAATCGTCCAAGGATTTGTTGTAGTTTAGTTATTAAATTGAGAACGAAAAATTGAACTTGAACTTGAACTTGAGAATATATTGCCAAATTGTGGTATGAAGTGCATTTCAAGTGAATACTCTTCGATATCCAATTTTCACTTACTACCATTGGAACACAATTCCAACCTATTTCTCTTAAATTTCAACGTCAAATAGATGTTAGAATGGATCCGAGTGTCCAAGCTTTTAAATGTTTTGATAAAAACGCACTTCACCCAGCATGGATAAGTTTTCATAAATGTAAAGTTGATGTGCCTATGCAGTTGCTCTTCTCCAAATTGAAGAGAAATTTGCAAGGTAGTAATTCCATTCATATTTGTATCAGTTGATGGTAATATTTTATAAAGCCACCTAATTGAGAACATTTTCTTATTTCACCAAAGAGTAGTAAACCAAAATTTCAGAATTCAGCTCCTCCTTTCCTTCTGTTCCATAGTTTCACAAGACAAAGGTCAATTTTTATGGGGGGCACATGATAAAAAATTCAGACATGCTGGTACATAAATTATAACACATTCAGTATACAAAATAATTATCCCAGATTCAAAGTTTCCACAACAATACAGAAAACCGCGAATCTTTTATATCTTATTCTCCAGCCAAAATGAAAAATAGAGCAAAATAACCACACATCCACACGGATACACAAGGGATATTGTTCTATAACACCTCATTAACACCAAACTTGTGTTTCAACAGCAACCAGAAAACGTACTGCAGAATTAACACACAAAAGGAGCATCAACGTGATAATCATCACAATATAGGCCTGGGCGTTGAGTGAACCCTTGTCTCTTCATCTTTTTCCTAGCCTTGGTAACAAGTTCCTGGTAGGTGACTGGACCGTCTGATTCAGCCAGAATTTCCTGAATTGCATTGCTTAGAGCACCATAAGATTCTCCACCTGCAGGAGTAGCATCCGCAGATGTTTCATCCGTTTGGCACCCACTAACGAGAATTCCACTATCCGGAAGACCTCTATTTCCCGAACCGGCATAAACTTCCTCCTTACCTCCAACGTGTGTTTCCATAGCCGGTTTTGCATAGCTCTCATCATTCTCATCAAGTTTCTGTTTTAGAAACTCTTGAGCCAAGTTACCAACGATACCCAAGAACCCGCCACTGCCTTCACCGTCCTCGTTTTTCTTTTGTAGTTTGTTAAAAATGACCTTCATGAATTTCTTCACCTTAGGACTCGCGTCTTCTCCAAAGACGTCAAAGAGTGTTGGCCTAAGTTTCCCAACATCAATATCATCCTTACCGGTTTTCTGCTTAAGTATCTCGATGAGGGTGGAAAGAGGCAAGGATTTATTCTTCACATGGACTTCATTCCCGTCTTCCGTCTCAATCACGCTACTCTCAGGGAAATTCTCCTCTTCTTCCTCACGGTGGCGGTGGCGGCGCGGAAGGTGGATGCCTCGGGATTCAAATGCGTCTTCAACATTTCGGCGTAAGAAATTCTTGAGTCCGAAACGAGAACCCTGGCCTTCGTTGTCATCATCGCCTTGCTTGTGGCTCTCCCCTATCTGCTCTTTAGCTTTGTCAATGAGGCCGCCACTGTGGCATGAGTCGGATACAATTGTAATCCGGCAACCTTCAGGAACTTTGTCCACGAGCTCTCTAAAATCATCATCTGATCAAGAGGATGAAACAACCCGTCAAACAGTTTAATATTAATTGCATGTTACTTTTTCAATAATATTAACAAAAGTATGGGATGAGAAAACAGATCTGTAAACATGTGAATTCACATTTGCGATGTATGAATTAAAATATCCCATATCCTTCCTATCATTTCACTTGCTAATTGCAATGTTCTCTCTCTCTCTCTCTCTCTTCCAGCAAAAATAGGAGTATATATTATCACCAGAAAATGCATGAACTACGTAATCAACTTTTTTTCCACCCAAACACAGAAATGTTTGTGGGAACTGAGAGATATTCCCATTTTTTAAACTTTTTTGTGAATTTTTCCTCATTCCTCATTCAACGATTTCAAACATTCGAAGACCCCAAGTTCTCAATTCTAATATCCAACTTCCTAAGTTCGCATTTTTTCCACAATAATTATATCCACCTGAATTATTAGCAAGGACAGATCAAATTGAACCATATGAATATCTCTCTCTCTCTCTCTCTCTCTCACACGAACTCCACAAATTATACACAAACTTGTGGGGAAGTTACTTTCCTGGATATTCCTGCATTTTACCAAAACTGTGGTAAAGTTACAATTTTTTTCCATCAAACCAACGGTAAAGTTACTATTTCTAACATATAAATTAAGTAAACTACCAATCTCTCTATTGAAAAAAAAAAAAACTATAATCTCTTTACACACCAACTTTATTCCCTCTTTTTTTCAACTTTTCCTGATTCCTCAATTCCAACACTCTGAAACCCAAATTTGAAATTGCTTTTTTTATAAGATAAACTAACCCAAATTTGCAATTGTAATACTCCATTCAACTAACCAAGTTTGCATTTTTTGGTAATATCTAGTCTAGATCCGCCTAACTGTTCGCAAAAAAGATCAATTGAACCATTTGAATAACTTAACTTCCAAGATTCCTATCACATCAACTCCACAAATCATACAGAAACAAACTTGTGGATAAGTTACTTCCCTGGATATTCCTACATTTGCCCTAAATTTTAGGGAAAGCTACTTTTTTTCTCCTCAAGTCAGTGGTAAGTTACTGAATCTAAATGTAGCAAACTACCAAATCCCTCTAAGGACCAACTTATTTCCTCTTTTTATGCCAACTTTTCCTCATCCCTCATTCAACAATTTCAATAACTATACAAAACCCAAATTCTCATTTCTAAATTTCGATTAACCCAACTACAACAACATAACCAGTATAACCCCACCAGGTGGGGTCTAGGGAGGGTAGAGCTTATGCAGACCTTACCCCCCCTTGTGAAGGTAGGGAGGCTATTTCTGATAGACCCTCGGCTCAAAAAATTTCAACTTACCCATTTGCCAAATCTCCCTAAAACTCAGCTCCACCTCAATTATCATTAAAACAGATCAACTGAACCCTTTCAAGATCGTTTTTTTTTTTCAGAGATCTCAATCTCTAGATTCCTTTTTCCAAACCCCCCCCCCCCCCCACACACACACACACACAAAAAAAAAAAAAAAAAAACACAAATTTTGGAGCAAACCCATGGTTTAGATCAAAGCAATACAGGTACCTGCAATAAAATTCATATCACACCCACACAACACACAAAATAATTCAGAAAAAACCATAATTTAGATCAAAGAAATTCCCAATAGTCCTATCACATCAACTCCATAAATCATACACAAACTTGTGGAAAAGTTACTTTTCTGGATATTCCTGCATTTCCCCAAAAATTGTGAAAATGCTACTTTTTTCCCCTTCAAATCAATGGTAAAGTTACTAATTTCTTTTAAGCCGAGGGTCTATTAGAAACAGCCTCTCTAACCCACAAAGGTAGGAGTAAGGTTTGTACATTTTACCAAATTGTGGATTACTGTTACAATGTTGTTGTTGTTGTTGGTAAAGTTACTAATTTGCACATCTAAATGTAGTGAACTTTATTCCCTCGATTTTCCTAACTTTTCCTCATCCCCCATTCCAGGAGCCCCAAATTCTCATTTCTAAAAGTCCACTTCCCATTTCAGAATTTTTAAAAATCAGATCCACCTGAATTATCATCATGACGGATCAATTGAGCCATTTCAAGACCCCAATCTCCTAGATACCACAACAAATCCACAAATCACACATACACACACATACAAAAAAAAATTGTTGGAGCAAAAACCAAATTTTGGAGCACAACCCATGATCCAAATACACTCATCATAACCAGTATCATCTTCTTCGCCAGTTTCAGCAGGTAACCTTGTACCATGTCCACTATAATGCAAAAACAAATAATCACCTGACTCAGCAGATCCAACAAGATCCGATAAAGCCTTACGTATGTTCGACCCGTAGGTTGTGTTTTAAGAATCATCAGTATCTATAAGAACAGTTATTTCTTCCTCGGAACATACGTAAGGCTTTATTCCCTCTTTTTTCCCAACTTCTCCTCATCCCCATTCAACAATTTCAATTACTCTAGAAACCCAAATTCTCATTTCTAAAATTCCATTTTCCCCATTTCACAAATCTCCCTAAATCTTCGATCCACCTGAATTATCATCACAACAGATCAACTAAAGCAAACTTTGGAACAAACCCATGATATAGATCATAGCAATACAAGTACCACCAATAAAATTCAACACACACAACATTAAAAAAAAAAAAAAACAAATTTTGGAGCAGACCCATGATAGAAATCACAGCAATACAAGTATCACCAATACAAATCATCACACAACCAAAAAAAAAAAAATTAGGAGCAAACCCATAATTTAGATCAAAACAATAGTTAAGTACTTGTAATAAGATTCATATCACAAGGAACAATACACAACATAAAAAGAACAAAATTTGGAACAAACCCACAGTTTAGATCAAAGCAATACAAGTACCACCAATAAAATTCAACACACACACACACAAAAACGAAAGAAAAGGGGGGGGGGGGGGGGCAAACCCATGATTTAGATCTAATAAATAGTTAAAGTAAATACCTGTAATAAGATTCATATCACAAGGAACAACACACACAAATAAACAGCAAAAAATAAAACAAATTTTGTACCAAACTCATAACATAGATCAAAGCAATAGTATTAATTACCTGTAATAAGATTCATATCACAAGGAACAATACATTCATCATAACCAGTATCATCTTCTTCACCAGTTTCAGCAGGTAACCTTGTACCATGTCCACTATAATGCACAAACAAATAATCACCTGATTCAGCAGATCCAACAAGATCACACAATGCCTTACGTATGTTCCGACCAGTTGGTTGTTTGTAAGAATCATCAGTATCTATAAGAACTGTTATATCTTCCTCAGAAAATCCGTAACGGTTGATTAAACAATTGTACATTCGTTTAACATCATTGATACAACCTCTTAATTCTGCTTTTGTTCCTGGATAGTTGATTCCAATCAACACTGCTTTTTTTGCCATTGAAATTTTTGCTTAAGTTCTTGAAAATTATCTTCTTGAAATTTTGGAGATTGTTAGATTGAATTATTTGAGGTTTGGTTTCTTTTTTAAGTCAAAGGCTGGTGGGACCCAAGTATTAAAAGTTGGGAAAAGGGCCAATAAATACCCTGAACTATTTAAAATAAAAGTCCGATACTTCCCATTTCAGTTAATTATTTTCAAAAGTATCAGATCCATCTTGCTTGGATGGTTTTTATCTATTTGTCTTGTGTTATTAGTTTAAATATAATATTTATTTTGATTATTACTTTAATCTCCTAGTATTTTTAAATCGAAATCTACAAATCACAAAAAAAAAAAAAAAAAAATTATTGGAGCGTTATTTTATTTATTTTTTCTTATTTTCTCTTTATTTATTATTTAATAATTATATTTTATCCTTTATTCTATCTTTTTAAGATTCTTTTCTTGTAGGTTTATATCACAAGGAACACTACACAGGAAAAAATCCAATTTTGGAGCAAACCCAAGATAGAAATCAAAGCAATACAAGTACCACCAACAAAATTCAACACACAACACAAAAAAAAAAAAAAAAAAATGGAACAAACACATGATCGAAATCAAATAAATACTTAGTAAAAGCAATTACCTGTAATAAGATTCATATCACAAGGAACAATACATTCATCATAACCAGTATCATCTTCTTCACAAGTTTCAGATTATAGGTAACCTTGTATTTTACATTAGAATTTCTTTTATAGTGTCAATTTTTTGTTATATAAATTTTCTTAAAAGAAAACAGTAGAGTAAATATTTTGGCTGAAAAATTAATGATGGTAATTAAACTTTATATAAAACCTTATGTGTGTTAAGACCAGTTGGTTGTTAGGAAGAGTCATCAGTATCTATAAGAACAGGTATATCTTCCTCAGAAAATCCATGACGGTTGACTAAACAACTGTACATTCGCTTAGCATCATTGATACAACCTCTAAGTTCTGCTTTTGTTCCTGGATAGTTGATTCCAATCAACACTGCTTTTTTTGCCATTGAAATTTTTGCTAAGTTCTTGAAAATTATTTTCTTGAAATTTTGGAGATTGTTAGATTGAATTATTTGGATTGAGATATTGTTTTTAAGTCAAAGGCTGGTGGGACCCTAGTAATTAAAAGTTCAAGGCGTGTCATGTTGAAGTTGGGACCCACCATATGGAAAACCATTATGTTGCTAATTTGTTTTTTTACTTTTACATATAACTTGGCGTCTGATACTCACTTCGGGGCACAATAAATTTAAATTCGCTAATGTTATAGTTCTGTTTGAAGAAACTCGCAGCGGAGTTAATGTCAAGCTGGAGGTTTAAAGACAGATCCTGAAGTCTTAAGGATTCAGGTTGAGTAGGACCAAGATTGAACACATAGAGTGCAAGTTCAATGCTTAACGCATGAAGATGGGAAGTGCGATTTTGTACACAAGCCATCCCAAAAAATAAAAAATAAAAATTTTAAGCATCTTTGGTCTATTATCCAAGAAAATAGAGTGATTGATGTCACACAATAAATTGGTGCAGGGTGGATGAAAAGGAAGCTCGCTTCTCGAATCTTGTGTGATAAAAATGTTCCACCAAAACTCAAAGGCAAGTTTTACAGGTTGGTGGTTAGGCCAACTATGTTGTATGAGGCGGAGTGTTGCCTAGTCAAAAACTCCACGTTCAGACGATGAAAGTTGCGGAAATAAAAATGTTGTGATGGATGTGTGGACATACTAGGAAAGACAGAGGATTAGGAATGAAGTTATCCAGGACAAGGTGGGAATGGCTTCGGTGGAAGACAAGATGCAAGAAGCGAGGCTCGGATGGTTTGGACATGTGAAACGGAGATGCATTGTTGGCCTAGTGTGAAAGTGTGAGAGGTTGGCTATGGTCAGTTTCAAGAGAGGTAGAGATAGGCTAAACAAGTATCGAGAGAGGTTATCAGACATAACATGACGCGATTCCAACTTACTGAGGACATGACTTTAGATAGGAGGTTATGGAGCACACGAATTAGGGTAGAAGGTTAGTAGGTAGCTGAGCGTTGTCCCGCTTATCCTTTCATACTAGTAATCGTCTTACTTTATAGTTTCTTATCTTTCAAGTTTTGCTACTGTCTATTGTTGCTTATTCTTCGTTTATAGTTTAATTTGGTAGTTGTTGTTCTTTTTTCAGACTGTTTTATCATGCTTTTATAGTAATCTACCATGGCTTGTTCGCGTGTGTCATTTTTTTCCCATATTGCCTTACACTACTTGTCCTTATGCCGAGGGCCTAGCGAAAACAACCTCTGTGCTTCCCAAGATAAGGACAAGGTTGCGTACACCCCTCCCCCCTCCCGCTACCTCCCACCCCAAACCGCATTTTTTGGGATTTCATTGGGTATGTTGTTACTAATTTACCACACCTAAGAGGTGGGCTAAAATAATCTCAAGTTAGATGAGATAAGGTGAAATATCTTAGAATTAAGTTTGGATAAAACTTATACTGTGTTTGATTGACGGTATAAATTTATCTCCACGAAACACATATAAATTTTATTCCAAACTTAATCCCGAAATATCTCACCTTATCATGTGTACCAAATGACCTCTTATGGTTAAAATGATATTACCAACCACGGTTTTATTACTAAGACTCGCCTGAAACCTCTGGTTAAGATCTAGTTAAAGATGATGAAGTATTTATTGCCTGAGTCACATGAAACCTCTGGTTAAAAAAAATTCTTTTGTCCAAATTTGTTTCATCTTTTTTTCTTTTCAAGAAAAAAAAAAAACGGTTAGTAGGCTCTAACACAACTCAGCCCACTTGTGCTTAACTGATTGAATTACATATTTAAATTAATTTCCAAGACATTCAAGTATTTTTTTTTTTTAGTTCTAAATAAGAACGAGGAAGTTGATTCACGTATCAAAGCCTTCATCCTTTTCACTTCTTTCACATATCTATCATCTTTATGTCTTCTTAAATATTTATTGGTAACTCAGGTTAAGGCAGGAGCGAATCCATGTGTAAAAAATGGGTCACGTGAACACATGGTCACCCAACTAAACTCGGTATATTTTATATATATATATATATATATATATATATATATATGTCTAAAATATATTAACTGAAGGAACACATGATCAAACTAGACTGAGTAGAGCACTGGTTAAGCGCTGGTCCTGGATTTGCCTCTGGTTTAAGGTATACAAAATGTTCAAAACATGGGGCATAATTGTAATTTCATGCTTGTCTCTCTCCAGTAAATTTTCTTTTGTCCAAATTTCAAGATTTTTTTCTCCCACAAATAGGCATATTCAAACCTTTGAATAAAGGTTCACAAATAAGTCACCCTTTTCTCTATCTTCAATGCAAATTGAGCTCGTAAGAGAAATTACTGAGTCAGATTTTATGATCTTTACTATTACATCGTCAGTAAGCAGGTTTTTATGAGGTATTGAGTTTCTATTTATCTCTTCCAAGCCGATGCTTATTGCACTATTTAAGAAAAGAAAAGTAATGAGGAAAAGAGTAAAAGAAGAATTTAGATTAAATAACATATTATAAAAAAAATTATGAGAAATTTCCCGAAAAGTGTTAATGAAGACTGAGCGCTCTTCTTTGCGTCCTCAGGTCTTTTCAACTTTCTTATATCTCCAAAAGTTCTGACCTAAATCAATTAAATCTACTACTGATACGGGCTCAATGAAAGCTAATCCAAACTCTTTGTTTTTTACGGTGCAACTTAGGGCCGTATAAGCCCTGCTACGTGTGGAACACCCGTTTTTCCCAAACGTTTTAGGTCTTTAATAAGTTGACATGCTTTTTTTAAGGTATTATATACCTGGACACACATAAATTATATGGCCTTCATGGTCTAGTGTGCCACTAAATGTGTTAGCATTAACTTTCCTTGTGAGAGTGTAAGCACATCTAACTTCTTCCACAAAGCCTTCAAGATCATCTACGAGTATCTAAAATAAAACTTGATTTTATAACTAGTGATTCCGTCATTTAGGTTCCGGACTCTGAAAGATATTGGTTAAATTTTCATAGGTGAAATTTTCATAATTTATTTTTGTGGAAGTCTCTATATGAAAGAGTTTATCTAATGAAAAATATAAGGGTGACTCAATAAATTTAATTTCCTAAACCTAATTTTTAATAAGAGGCATATATTTTTCTATCCCATATTTTTTATTTGTAGTGTAGTATCTTTAAAAATACAAAAGTTTTAACTCACATAGTAATATTATTACTATTATTTATATTAGTAAGGATTAACTCAAGTTAATAAAATATTAGTCATGTGATTGCAATACAATACCTTGGATGTCGTTGTATGAAATTTTATTTACTAATATACAAAGATGTGAGTAGATTAATTCAAAATTTAGAATATTTGCAATATAAAAAGTCACCTTTTTTTTTTTTTTTTTTATTTTTGCCTATTATCTTTTTTTTTTTTTTTAACTTTTTTCTACAAACTTCACTATTGTCTAAGTAAAATTAAAATCATAAAATTCATTATTAGTTAAAAAAAAAAATTGAAGCCCTCAAATTTTTGAGGACTAAAGCAAATGCTTTTACAGCCTTCTCTTTGAGCCACCCTTGAAAAATAGTGAAGAACGGTTTGTAACACTTACAAAAATATAACTTTGACATCATCTGAAAGAAATTTAAATTTTAATGTAAATTAGGTCTAAGACTATTAACTTTTTTCTAGAAAAAATTCCGCAATCGATGAGTGACGGGTAATATTTCGTTTTAGCTAAGTTGTGTTATTCTTACAAAGATACATGCTTTTGTACTAGTTATTAATGAATGTACGTCCATTTTACACATAAAATATCTTTGTATGGTCATTTTTCAACAATAACAACATACTCAGTATAATAAAATTTGATCGAGTTTGGGGAAGGTAGAGCAGGGGCGGAGTTACACCCATCCAAGGGAGGTCAGATGAAGCACCCTTCGTTTGAATTCTTTTCGGGTATATAGATTAAATGTAGATATTGTTGAATGTATACTAACTATTGAATACCCTTGACAAAGAAAAGAAAGATAGCCCATCAGCCAAGGGTGTGAAAATTTTCTTTGAGGGTGCAGGTTTGAGTCTGGGCTCCTACAATTTGCTTACTCTTTTGTGTTTCACTTTGCCTGGGAGCAGGTCAGTCTTGCACCTTCAAATTATTCATTCTGCTATTTTTTTTTTGTCTCACCCATCCACTAGCCTAAAAGATGAACACCTTCATGAAAATTCTTGCTTCGTCATTTGGGTAGAGTGAGTGTAAACCTTATTCCTACCTTATAAAGATAGAAAGTTTGTTTCTGATAAACCCTCGGCTTGAGGAAATTATGAAAAGTTATGTTTATCATTTCTTCAGCACATTCCAAATTCTAAACTTAGCATATTTATTTTGCAAGATTAACCAGGATATTGTACCAATTCCAAGAACAGGTTCAATTGTCTTTTCAGAATTACATTTTGAAAGCAACTCTTGTCTACAACTTACAAATCATAATTTTAAAAAAAATGAGAAAAGGAAGATTAAGAGCTATGTTCAGTCTGAGAGGAAAACATTTTCCTTAAAATATTTTTCAATTTTTTCATATTTGTTTGGTTAAAATTATTTTCCTTAAAATGTTTTTCAATTTTTTCATGTTTGTTTGGTCAAAATTTTTGGAAAATATTTTCTCTAGGAAAATAAGTTCTTTAAAAACAGGAAAAATGACTTCCCTAATCAAAATAGGGAAAACAAATCCACAAGTGACATTTCACCAATCACCCTATCACCATCCACCCTATCACCATCCAACCACCAAACCCCAATCACTCCCACAACCCCAACCCCTACTCCACCACCCCTCAAAAAAAAAAAAATTTTTTTTTGGGGTTTTCATACCACCCCATCCCCCCCTCCAAAAAAAAAAAAATTCCCTTAAAAGAAGTTTTTTTTTTTTTCGATTTTTTACACCACCTACTACCCCGACATACCCCTCCGCCCCAATCCCCCTATTTTCTACTTCATATTTAATTTTACCTTTATAAAAAATTATAAAAATGAAAAGTTTGTGTGGTTTAATGTGGTGTGGGGTAGGTTGTAGTTTGGGGGTGGGTAGCGGTGAGGGATAGTGGATGATGGTGTGGTGGGTAAGAAAATATTTCTCATTTTTTTTATAAAAAATTATAAATAAAATAACATATATGAAATATGAATTTTGGGAGGGGGTGGGAGGGTTTGATAGAGCGGTGGTGAGGGGTGGGTGGTGGTGTGGGTCGGGGTGGGTGAAGATGCAGTGCGTTCGAGGGTGGTGATTGAGTGAGGGTGGGATTCGATTGAGGGTGGGTGATGGAGGGTAGGTGCTTGGGAGTCGTGGGTGTGGAGGGTGGGTGCTTGAGAGTCGTGGTGGTGGGTGGTCGGGTTTGGTGGTGGGGTTGGTGGGGCTTAGGTGTGTATTTTTCAAAAAATCTTTCTACCAACCAATTGAACATGAGAAAAAGCAAGAAATTCACTTATTTTTACAGCCCACCGAACATGAAAAAATAAGTAGAAATTCAGTTATTTTTTCAAAACACATTTTCGTGAAAAATATTTTCCTTCGTCCCGAACACACCCTAAAAGAAAAATTGATTTTTTTTCTTTTTCGAAAAAGTTGAAATGAAGAATCATGTCAATGGTCAACTAATCGAAGGCGGCAAAATAAATAAGTAGCTACCAAATGTTGTTTCTCTTTGATTTCTGAAGTTGCTAGATGTTTCTTCATTATAAAGTTTTAAAAAATAAAATTGAAGGCTATATCTAAGGGGCCTTATAAATTTGCTTTATATTCGTATTTTATTATACTTAAATTACAGTTAGTATTATTGATGATTACCTACAAGTCAAGAAGCTAGGAGTTAGCAAGAGATTTGATTGAATTACTCATCGAAAAATTGCATAGTACTATATGCAAATTACGAAAATATTTTTTTATTATATCTGAACGGTTGAATGACATTAACAAATATTCTAACAAATATGTAGCAATTTTTTCGTATCGGTATTCTGCTGCTGCTTAATGTAGGAATTATCATATATTTTTTATCTCAATTTATGTGATACTTTTGAGCTGAAATAAAGTTTAAAAAATGTTGACTTGTGAATATAAAACGAGTCTTAAATATTTGTGTGATTATACATTATTTCATTAAGGATAAAATAAATTATTTCTAAATGAAAGATGTATTTTTTTTTTCCGCAACATACTAAAAATGAAAGCGTATCTCAATTGTGTCAGAGGAAATAACTATACAACAATTTATTCTTTTAACAAACTATTCTAGTATCTTATTTATTCTTTTACTTACTTTTCCTTTTTAGTTAATCAATTTTGTATCTCCAATTCCTTGAGATAATAGTCAAAATACCCCCCAACGTTTGACCAAAATGCCAACTACACACCGAACCTATGGGGTCCTATTACCCCCCGGACAAATTTTTAAAAAAAAATTGAAGAGCGTGAATACACCGCCCGGTGGCGCGTGACGGCCTTTAAAAATGCACGTTTTGGACGCCAACTAAGGCCACATATGATGCCAAGTAGATAAAATTTGAACTCCCTTCATTTTTAGGCTACTTCATCTTCATCTTCACCCTATTTAATATCCATCCCCATTTTTTGTTGTCAAAATAATATCCATTATAAACGAAAATCTCAACCGAAGAAAATCCACATATGATTCCGAACAACTTGTTAAAGAACAACTTTCCACCATAAACGAAAACAAGAAAAAAAATGAAAAACAAGAAAGAAAAAGTCGGAAAAAAAATAAGGATGAAAAATCTAATCTTGTTAAAGAAAAGAGATTGGAAGTTGCTTGTTTGGAGTTGCTACTTGTTGCTTGGTTGGAGTTATTTAAGCACTAATTCTTTGAGTTGATTTGGGAGAAAATTAAACTCCATTACTATTTGGAGAAAGCTATGAAGAACACTAAATGGGTTTATATTCTAAATTATCGAAAATACTTTTTGAGACATTTTTTTTTTTTTTTTTTTTTAACTTTTCAAGGCACACTTTTAGTTAAGGCATACTTTTGGTTATGCCTTAATTAACAAATATTCTAAGGAAAAATTTTGCCCCATAAGGCAAAACTAAATTTTTGAGGAAAGTTATCGGCATAACTTTAGTTTTTTTGGAAGTTATGACTTTGCCTTGAGATTTTTTTTTTTTTTTTTTTTTTTAACTTTTAAAGGCACACTTTTAGTTAATCATACTTTTATTTTTTAAAAGTATTATATGATAGTTCCTTAAGAAAAAAATTTTACCCCATAAGGCAAAACTAAATTATTTAAAATGTTGAAGTTATGCGGAGAGGCAGACTTTGCCTTGAGAATTTTTTTTTTTTTTTTTTTTTTTTTTTAACTTTTAAAGGCACACTTTTAGTTAAGGCATACTTTTGGTTATGCCTTAATTAAAAGTATGTCCTTAAATATAAAAAAATTTGCCCCATAAGGCAAAACTAAATTATATTATAACTTTAGTTTTTCCTTAAGGAAGTTAAAATATTATTGCCTTGAGAGATTTTTTTTTTTTTTTTTTTTTTTTTTTTTAACTTTTAAAGGCACACTTTTAGTTAAGGCATACTTTTGATTATCTTAATTAAAAGAAGCATAGTTCCTTAAGAAAAAATTTTACCCCATAAGGCAAAACTAAATTATGCCTTGAGGAAAGTTAGCATAACTTCAATTGTGTCAGAGGAACTTTGCCTTGAAATTTTTTTTTTTTTTTTTTTTTTTTTAACTTTTAAAGGCACACTTTTAGTTAAGGCAAATTGCCTTAATTAGTCTAAGAAAAAAATTTGCCCCATAAGGCAAAACTAAATTACTTGAGGAAAAGTTAAAATACTTTTTTTTATTCTTTTACTTTTGCCTTTTTAGTTAATCATACTTTTGTTATGCCTTAATTAAAAGTATCCTTCCATCATAGTTTTAAGAAAAAATTTTACCCATAAGGCAAAACTAAATTATGCCTTGAGGAAAAGTTATGGCCCCTCCGCATAACTTAGTTTTTTAAGGAAGTTATCTTGAGGAGGGCGACTTTGCCTTGAGAATTTTTTTTTTTTTTTTTTTTTTTTTTAACTTTTAAAGGCACACTTTTAGTTTCTTTTGGTTATCTTAATTAAAAGTATCTTAAATAGTTCCTTAAGAAAAAATTTTACCCCATAAGGCAAAACTAAATTATATCCCATAACTTTAAAAAGTTATGCGGGAGAACAGACTTTGCCTTGAGACATTTTTTTTTTTTTTTTAAGGCATACTTTTGGTTATGCCTTAATTCTAAGGCATAATTCCTTAAGGAAAAGTTTTTAAGGCAAAAACTGGATCCCTCCGGCATAACTTTAGTTTTTCCACGAAATCAGAAAGATATAAAAGTCATCAATGCATATGATACTTTTTTAACAAGTCATTAATAAATACCAAGATAGTTCCTTAAGGAAAAGTTTTTCATAAGGCAAAACTATGTCTTGAGGAAAGTTACACAGGAAGTTATGCGGAGGGCGGTTGCTACTCCTCCACCCTTTGCCTTAAATTATTTCTTGAGCGGGGTTCGAACCCAAATTTAAAAAAAAACTTAAAAACCACAAATATGATCAAAATTTAAAGACCGCAAATAATGTCTAAATCCTGCCCATTGTCAAATTCATAGAAGCTTCCTTTCACATTTGGGTTTGTTTGGATTAGATTTGAAGAGTTGGTGTGTTTTTTTTTTCAAAACTTTGATGATGATGATGATGATAATGTTGATGAAATGAAGGAATTGGGTATGGGTTTTATCCTTAATAAAAATGGAGTATTTGAGAGATTTTTTTTTTGGAAAGTAGATGGACTTTTTCTTAAATTAATAAAAAATGGGGCAAAATTAAACACGTCCTTTATTTAATAAATTTCGAAAAAATTTTTGATAATCGTTGGGGGGTATTTTGACTATTATCTCCCAATTCCTTCCATCTTTTTCTGAAATTTTACAAGAGTAGATTCATCATTTCTTACCCCAATAAATTTATTCTGAGAAGCCATCGTCATAATGACGTGAGCATGAAATCATCAAATAAAAAATCCCAAAAAGTAAGTACCAGACCCCACTGAATCTTCTATTTTACACACGAAATCAGATGTATATAATTCGTCATCAATGCATATGAACTCTTTAACAAGTCACCTATAAATATCAGAGCAGATTTATAAGAAAACACAACACATAAAACATATTTTCAATTTAAAAAAAAAAAAAAAAAAAACATCAAAATCCTTAAAATAATGTCTAAATCCTCTGTATTCACTAGACCAAGATTGGTTGTTAAGAAACTTTTGGCCAGGGCTCAAAATGAAGGTGATGGTGCTGTTGTTAGGAGAAGCATTGGAAGGTACTTTTTCTTAAATTTATTTCCTTTTCCTTAAATTTCTTTTTTGATAATCGGGAAATTTTCGAGGGCAATAGACACAAAATTTGAAACTCGGTGAATAATAGTCCCGTCTTTTTACTCTTCCGCCCTTAAATATCATACTTTTGTCTGTATCACGAATTGACTCATGACTTGCGGTAGAGATCTAATATCTCAATTGGTTGACTACCTTAATTTTCACCTTATTGATGTGAATTTAAATCCCCACGTTATGATTTCCTTTTCTATTTTCCTTTCCCCTACCCTGCGCCATGTAATAAACAAATTTTTTAAAAGAAAAAAAACTCATGACTTGCGCTTTTACCACTAAAATAAAGACGAGATTTTTCTTAATTTTATTTTCAAAATTTGGTGATTAATAGACTTGAACATCTGCCCTTCTCCTTTTAAATATTTACAACAAGATTTTAACTCATGCATCCTTACCAGTTAGATCAAAGCCCGAAGCCAGGGCTTTTCTAACATTTTATTTTCCTTTTTGTGCTTTTGAGGAAATAGGTGAAAATATAAAACTTTTCTTACTTGTGTTTCCATCTTTCCCAAAATTCATATAGTTTCTCTGACTGTATGTGTGTATTTTTTTTTTTTTTTTTTTTTTTTTTTTTTTTGGAATAATGGATGTCCTAAAACTCTTGGTAACTTGTTTCCCATTCAGAGTTAGTCTATTGATGTATATTAAATTTAAGGTCTGTTATTAATTATCATTAGAACTGGAAGTTATCTATTTTTGGAAATTTTGATTTTCAGGCCAGAATTGCAGAGTCTTGATCCATTCCTCATGTTAGATGAGTTTAATGGTAATGTCTATAACATTAAGGAATTTTTTTTTTTTTTTGTTCTTTTATTACTTTATGAAATGAATTTTGTTTTTACTAATTTGGGAACCTCTATACTTTGATTATTGCAGTTTCACCACCTGCTGGATTTCCTGATCATCCACACAGAGGATTTGAGACTGTGACTTACATGTTGCAGGTAAGTTTAATTGCTTAATTCAATACAATATGGTATTTCAGTTAAAGTTGATTAAAACATTAAGAGGTTTTAGAACTATGATGATCAAAAATAGAAGTTATTGATTCCTATGATTAAGGAGATTGAACGTGCTAATCTGGTTTTTCTTTTGTGTGTTTTAGGGAGCTTTTACTCATCAAGATTTTGCTGGTCACAAGGGTACAATCAGAACTGGTGATGTGCAGGTAATGATTTTGCTCACAGCACCACCACCACGCCACGCCACCAGAAAAAAGAAACATTTACCTTGTTACATTGTAGTTTAACTTGTGATAGTAGGTTAATTAGTACTTCTATCATGTTAACAAGGAAAAAGGTTACCAAGTAAATGTTAAACTGATAAAGTTACCGATAGTTACCTTATAAGTGACATGATGGTGTAAGTATTTTTTAACAAGGGGAAGAAGTAAAAGAGAGACCCCCTAAGGAATAAAGAAATTGTCTAATCTTTTTACAATTTTTCTACTGGTTGAATGCAGTGGATGACAGCAGGAAGAGGTATAGTTCATTCAGAAATGCCTGCAGGACCAGGTACTCATAAGGGCTTGCAACTTTGGATAAATCTGGCATCCAAGGACAAAATGTAAGTAATTAGTATTTTACACTGATCCAATCTTGACTTAGGCTTGCATATATTGAGTGTTTCAATAATCTTTTTCATAAACGTATGCCTATAACAAGTACTTTGGTCAAAATTCATAAGAATGTTGCAGATACTTGGTTATACTGTGGTTCCACTGGTGAAGCCAGAAATTTCCTTAAGGCTGTTAAAGATTTAATATATGTATATTAATTTATTTTTTTATTTTTTTACCTTAGTATAATTTTCCGATGAAGGATGTTCAACTGACCGCCTTTTACTGTTTGTAGCTACCCCATGCTTTAGACACAACAACTCGTCCTTATAAACAGAAATAACGGAACAATAACTTATGAAATCTCAAATTGCAGAGTGAAATTTGCATTTAGTTGATGAATGAGAAAGTCTTATATCTTTCTTGTCAATGTGCAGGGTTGAGCCAAGGTATCAAGAATTGCTACACGAAAACATACCGAAGGTGGAAAAAGATGGTGTTTCGGTCATTGTTTTAGCAGGGGAATCGATGAGCGTAAAATCCCAAGTATTCACGCGAACGCCCACAATGTACCTCGATTTCACCATGAAACCGGGTTCTGAGCATCACCAACCAATCCCTGAGTCTTGGAATGCATTCGTCTACATAGTCGAAGGAGAAGGGGCATTTGGTTCTCCAGATTCAACAACACCAGCTCACCATTGCTTGGTTTTAGGCCCTGGAGAAGGCCTAAGTGTGTGGAACAAATCTTCAAAGCCATTGAGGTTTGTTCTGATAGGAGGGCAGCCGATTAACGAGCCAGTCGTGCAATATGGTCCTTTTGTTATGAACACTAAGACTGAGATTATGCAGGCTTATCAAGATTATCAACTTGGGAGAAATGGTTTTGAAAGAGCAAGGCAATGGAGTTCTAAATGAGTAAACAGAGTTACATCTTATACTTCAAAATTAGCCTACAGACTGCAATATTCAATAGTTTTTCTGATAAATGTTTTCTGATTTCAGGTTGTCATAGTCCATTTTTTTTCATTTGAAATGAGATGTGTGTTGAGTGAAGTTTATTAGTATTCATTTCCTTCATTTGTTGAAAAGTTGCATTGGTAGTCATTCTTGTAACCATAGTGGAAAATACGTTCAGTTTTTGAATAATATCTTACCTTTTGTTTGGATCATTGATAGGAAATGTAATGACAATATTATCATATTATAGTGAGTGGATGTCCATAATGAAAACATGGTCCATGTGATTTTTACAATAATTTCTTCAATTATTGAGTAGATGTGGTATTGTAATTGCAATTAATTTCTTTTACAATTGAAATTGGTATTAGGTAGGTAGGTAGGTGGAAGGTTCAAATTCTACCATGTTATCTCTTCTCAATTCACCTTTCCTCCCCATATACAATGACACAAATATTCCCCCTGCGCCCAAAAAAAAAAAAAAAAACGAGGCCGTACACCTTGTGTTAAAAGTATAATGAAGTAAATAAAAATGTGTAATTAAACACAAGGTATAATTAAGTAAATAAAGTGTGCTCTTTCTAATCACTTAAACTTTTCAATTAGATGATCCCACGTGTCAATACTTATTAGTTTGGAGTGAAAGATCGGACAATAGTGGAAAAGGGCAGAGGAAGGTCATATCATCTAATATAGTATACTATATCTTACACCCCCGGCTCAATTTAAGTGTCTTAGTTTGACTAGGCACGGAGTTTAAAAAATAAAGAGAGATTTTTGAATCTTATGGTCCGAATTTAAAGATGTGCGTAATGTACTAAAATGTCCTTTGAATCTTGTGGTTATAAACATGTTATGTTATATAAGATGTTTAAATTGTCAACTTATTAAATATAGAAAGAAACACTCTTTTGCGGACAAACCAAAAAAGAAAAGTAAGACACTTAAAATAAGACGGAGGGATTTCAATTTTAGTGAAGTTACAAATTACAAGTACTAAGAAATATAATTGAATCACAGTATGAATTAAATAAAGAAATAGTGCTAAAAAGATTGATGATGGACTTAAGAATTAATTTCACGGGCTTCGCATTAGTCTGGAGTCACCAAGGGAGCAAGGGAGAGCTCCTCGGGAGGGGTTAAAAAAAAAACTATGGAGTTTTCTTAAAAAATAAAAAGAATTGATATTCAAATTCGCATGACAATTAGACACGTTAACCATCCTAATCCTGGTCAAACATCTTTCTAGTTTAGGATTATGAAATTAAATTAGTTTTCCATTAGTCTTGGAAAAATATCGAGTTTAAGATAATAGAAACAGATTATTCTTATTTGAAAAATATATTAATCATAATAATAACCTCCTTTACTTACCAAAAGTTTTCCCATTTATGAAATCATCTAAGAAAAAGGAAAATAATAAAATCCAGCAACACCACTTGGACCTTCTCTGTACAAGGCCAAACCCCCCCTCACTATTTGCAAATTACAAAGGAAATTCAACTAAAATAGGAATTTTAGTCCCTCAGTTATTAGTAAATTATGATTTTAGTCCTTATGATATTGAATTAAGCACATTAAACATTTAATTAATTGAATAATGCATCTTTTTTAATTTCTTTACTTGTAAATATTCACAAATTTATCATAATTATTAATCATTCATTCTATCACTTAATTACTCATGTGATATGTCAAACCTATATTGATATTTCATATTCGATGGTTAACATAGTTCTTTAAACAGTCAAAGTATAACATATTTTCTACATGAAAGAATAAAAAATAAAAAAAAAAGACGTTATTTCCCCCCTAAATTTGGCTGCACAACTCATTTTAGCACTGTAACTTTACCAGCGTTTATATTCCTTCCTATTCTTGTTTGAAGTGAAATAAATATCACCCTGAGATTATAATATCAGTCTCACAATGGAAGATGTATTACACTAGCAACACGTCATTGCCATGTCAGCACCACATCAGAGTCATGTAAAAAATTATCTAAATTTTGATTTTTTTAAATTCTTTTTTGTTTATTCACTATTTTTAATAAACTAATTAATCTCTAATGCCTAATCCCTTTCTTCCTCACCCCCCAGTACCCCTCCCTTTCTTCCTCGCTCCAACCCCTTCCTTTCTTCTTCCAAATTTTCTCTACTTATAACAATCTTTCTAGAATTGCAAGATTTTCATTGTTTTAGCTCAAAGAAACATTCCAATTCTTGAAAACAAATTCCTCATCATGCTATGATGACCCGAAAAATGTTGTCACCGGAAAAAGTTCCGTTCGTCGGAAACAAGAATTTCGACACCGGAAAAGTCAGAATTTTCTCAAGTGATGTTGGTGGGTCTATTAATGGTATACTCGCAGCAAAAATCTTTGACCCATTTCGAGTTACCCTTCGCCAGAAATGGGAATAATCTGATGCCCATTGCTGATTTCTTTTTTTATCTTGTCAATGGTGACCTCGCGGTGATTCTCTTCACACGTGGAAATGATGTGGTTCATGTGTTTAATGTAGAGGAAGCTTTGAAATTTATTGTTGAGATTGGTCGATTTTTTTTTTTTTTTTTTTTTGAAGTTCCAAGACTTGTGGTGATGTGGAAGTTGAAGAGCAGGTGACTGGTGGTGAACTTGAAAGTTGAAACAATGGGGATTGGGGAAGAAGGAGGGGGATTGGGGAAGAAGGAGAGGGATAGGAGCGTGCGGGGTGGGGGGTTTGGAAGGAGGAGAACAGGTGAAACGGATAGGGACTATGGGCCCATCTTCTTTTTTTTTTTTTTTTTTTTGGATAAAACTTCATTTGCCTCTGAACTTGACCACACAATTCACTTTAGCAGTTTAACTCAACGGACGTTTATTTACCTTTCTAAACAACTTTCAAGTTCATTAAATATCACCTTATACGTGCAGTACCACTTTAGCCACTTAAGCGCCACCTCAATGACATGTCATTAACACGTCAGATAGTCTCTCTTTTCTCTTTCTCTTCCTCCTCCTCCTACTTTCTCTATTTTCTTTTTTTCTTTCTCCACCTTTCTTCTTCCATCAACAATAATGGCTATCTTTCTTTTTCCATCAACAACCATGAAACTCCAAAAATCAGGAAAAAGCAACTAAAAGCAAACTAAATCACTCATCAATTATGACAATTTTCGCCATAATCAACCCCAGATGGGAGATTTTGCTCCAAAAACAAAAAATGAAACTGGGTTTAGAGATTTTTCTCCAGAAAATGAACTTAGCGTTCCCCAAATTCCCAAATTTGTTCCCTCTCCTTTGCATCAGTCGAACACACATTCTCTCTCTCTCTCTCTCTCTCTCTATCGACAAACATGACCTAACATAATGCTTCTTCTTTGTTCCCTCTTCTTTGATCACCATGGCATCTGAAATCTCTGAACAAACCCAAATTGAAAAAAATGGAGGTTTTGTCCGATTTTTTTTTTTCCGGCCAACGTTTGTTGAAGAGTACAAATTTGAGAAAAAACTCAAAGTGATTCGTTCTCTCCTCGGCCTTCATGAAAGGGTCGAGGATTTCAATTAAGAAATGGGAAAGATCTTAGAAAATATATACGTGCTCAATTTCATCGAAAAAAATGGCATTGTCGAACAACTTTTCCGGCCACCAAATCCACGTCTAATCTGCCTATAAAATAAATCTTATAATTTTTTTTATTATGTCTAATAGTCAACTCATCAAGCAAGTAGGGACTTAGTAGCTCAGTTGGCTGGCTACGTGAACGTTCACCTTGTTAATGAGGGTTCGAATCCCCACATTATAATCCCCTCCCCATTTCCCCTTCCCCTACCCCCTTGTAATAAAAGCATTTTAAAAAAAAACTCATCAAGCAAATTTATTTTCAAAAAAAAAAAAAAAAAGGAACACTAGAATGGCATGGAGGAGCTGCATCGGAGATGGCGTCAAACCACTGGAAAGGAAGAAAGAGAAAAGGGGAAAAAAGAAAAAGAAATCTAAAATGATATAAAAAATTAAGAAAAACATAATTAAGTATAGGTAATTGTATATCATCCAATTATAAGATGACACGTGTATAGTTTGGACAATATTTAGTGTTTTTTCCTTTTCATGCGCTTTCCAATAATTAATAATATTTTTTTTGCCACGGCACCTATTAAGGGATATTAATTTCATTTCAAACTAGAATAAGAGGTTAAATAAACGTCAGTAAAGTTACAGTGCTAAAGTGAGTTTTGCGGACAAGTTTAAGGGGGAATTTTTGTCTTTTCTCTTTTTTTTTTTTGGTTTAATATTACACACAACAGCGGGCTCACCTTTTTTTAATTTTATTTACACGCCTAATTTTTTTTTCTTTTCCTTTTTTTGCCACATTAGCATTTGGGGTGGTATTTATTCCACTTCAAAAAAGAATAGGGGTGTATATAAACACCCGTAAAGTTATATTGTTAAAGTGAGTTGTGCGGCCAAATTTAGGAAGAAAATGATATCTTTTCTAAAAAAAAAAAAACACACACACACATTTTAATTAACTGAATGTTATATATGCTGATTCATATATCACCAAGACCAAAAGCAAACGTTAATAATAGTAACTTAGAGATCACAAATACTAGTATCTCTAAAAAATCATAACTCAGCATATCTTTATGTAATTTTTGAAAATGTGTTAAAGTTCTTTTAACTACTGAACTCCAACGGCTTATTCCTCTTTAAACAGATTGTTGTTAATATTATATTCCTTTTTATTTACCCAAAAAGGACATTATGACAAATATCCTACATGTCAAATTTATATTTAGTAAGTTGACAATTTAAATATCCTATATATCAAATTTATAATTACAAGATTCAAAGAATATTTTATTATATTATACACATTTTTAATTTAGAACCACAAGATTTGAAAGTCTATATATCTTTATTTCTTAAACTTCATGTCTAGTCAAACGTAGACACTTAAGTTGAGACAGAGGGAATACATGCCAAATGAAGAAATGAAAGGATAATTAAGACACTGCAGACCTGTGGGGACTTAAAAAGTAAACACACAAGAGGTAGAATTAATGTTCAACTTCTGAAATGTACACATGTTAGTCCCTGCTTAGAGTACAATTTCAGTTGCTTTTTGTACAACTTATTGTTGTTGTATTCGTCCACCTTGGGCGTTTATATATAAGAAGAAAAATATAGAACAGAAAAATAGATATATATTTTTAGTAATGTGGCCAAGTAATATGGGACAAAGGGAGTACTTCATTTTTATTAATTCTTAAAGAACGTGAAAAGTCAAGTATAATAATGTGGCTAAGTAATATGGGACGAAGAGAGTACTTCATTTATTAATTCTTAAAGAACATGAAAAGTCAAGTAATGTGGCTAAGTAATATGGGGCGGAGATTATATTAAACACATTTTTAATTTAGAACCACAAGATAGTCTATCTTTATTTTTTATTTCTTAAACTCCGTGTCTAGTCAAACGTAGACACTTAAATTGAGATAGAGGGAGTGTATGTCAAATGAAGGAAATGAAAGGACAATTGAGACACTGCGGACACGTGTGGGACTTAAAAAGTAAACACATAAGGAGTAGTATTAATGTTAAAGTTCTGAAATGTACACATGTTAGTCCTAGCTTAGAGTACAATTTCAGTTGCTTTTTGTACAACTTATTGTTGTTGTGTTCGTTCACTTGGGCGTTTGTTGTTAAAAAAAAAAAATTAAAAAAAAAATTGTCTTATTTTGGTTATGTCCGCCGTTTTTTGTATTTAGTAAGTTGACAATTCAAATATCCTACATGTCAAGTTTATAATCACAAGATTCAGAGGATATTTTGTTATATTATACACATTTTTAATTTAGAACCACAAGATTTGAAAGTCTATTTTTATTTCTTAAACTCCATGTCTAGTCAAACGTAGACACTTAAATTGAGACAGAGGGAGTACATCCCAAATGAAGGAAATGAAAGGACAATTAAGACACTGCGGACATGTGAGAACTTAAAAAGTAAACACACAAGAGGTAGAATTAATGTTCAACTTCCGAAATGTACACATGTTAGTCCCTGCTTAGAGTACAATTTCAGTTATTTTTTGTACAATTTATTGTTGTTGTGTTCATCCACCTTAGGCGTTTATGTATAAGAAGAAGAAAAATATAGAATAGAAAAATAGACATATATTTTTAGTAATGTAACCAAGTAATATGAGACGAAAGGAGTACTTCATTTATTAATTTTTAAAGAACGTGAAAAGTCAAGTAATGTGGAGAAGTAATATGAGACGGAGGGAGTAATTCATTTATTAATTCTTAAATAACGTGAAAAGTCAAAAGTGAACAAGTAAAAGTGCACGGAAAAAATAAATGTGTCGGAGAATTAAAATTGAAGTGCATACATGTATACATGAAAAGAGAATAATTAATCAGCAAGAACGTGAAAAGTCAAAAGTGAATAAGTAAAAGTGCACAAAGGAAGCCAAGTAATATGGAACGAAGGGAGTACTTCATTTTTATTATTCTTAAAGAACGTGAAAAGTCAAGTATAGTAATGTTGCCAAGTAATATGGAATAAAGGGAGTACTTCATTTATTAATTCTTAAAAAATGTGAAAAGTCAAGTAATGGGCCAAGTAATATGAGACGGGGGAGTACTTCATTTATTAATTCTTAAAAACGTGAAAAGTCAAAAGTGAACAACTAAAAGTATACGGAAGAAATAAATATGTGTCGGAGAATTAAAATTGAAGTGCATACATGTATATATGAGAAGAGAATAAATATTCAGCAAGAACGTGAAAAGTCAAAAGTGAACAACTAAAAGTGCACGGAAGAAATAAATATATGTCGGACAATTAAAATTGAAGTGCATGCGTGTATACATGAGAAGAGAATAAATATTCACTACTATGACATATATCTACGTGGGATTTATTAATTCTTAAAGAACGTGAAAAATCAAAAGCGAATAAGTAAAAGTGTACGGAGAAAATAAATTTGTGTAGGAGAATTAAAATTAAAGCTCGCATACGTGTATACACGAGAAGAGAATAAATATTCAGTAATAACGTGAAAACTCAAAAGTGAACAAGTAAAAATGCACGGAGGAAATAAATGTGTCGGAGAATTAAAATTGAAGTGCATACGTGTATACATGAGAAGAGAATAATTATTTAGTACTATGACATATGTCCATATGGGATAAAAAAAGTAGTAAAGTGTACAATTTATATAACTTTTAATACAAGTATTTATTATTGTGTTAAAGTGTATAATTTCTACAACTATTCAATATTGTGTTAGTCCGGTTAAGGCACTTATATATAATAAAAATAAAAAATAGAAAAGAAAGTTTATAAAAAGCTATGTTTATCATTTCTTAAGCAGATTCCTAATTCTAAATTTAGACCAGGTTATTTTACCAATTCCAAGGACTGGTTCAATTGTCTTTTCAAGATGTAACTTTGAAAGCAACTCTTATCTACAGCTTGCAAATTACTATATTATATAAGAGCAAATGTGAGGACTTTTGTAGTCCTCACAATAATTTCTCAATTTTTTAAATTTTTTTTAATTAATTACTTTTATGTCTTAATTTTATTTATTTAAGTCAATTTTTTTGTTTTTTGTTTTTAAAGTCTACTTTTCAAAAGTTATCGAACCTGGAGACTTTTGTAGTCCTCACAATAATTTTCAATTTTTTTTAAAACTTTTTAATTAATTACTTTTAGGTCCTAATCTTATTTATTTAAGTCAATTTTTTTATTTTTTTATTTTTAAGGTCTACTTTTGAAAAGCTATCGAACCTTGTACCTCATTTTTTATATTCTTTGGTTTTCTGGTTGGTGCTCGATATCCGCATTTGACCCCAATTAATCAGGATAATTCACATCGCATCGCGCGGGCTATTTAGTCCTTCCTCCAAAGATTTTTTTATATAATGTTAAAAATCACGATTAAGAAAAAATAGACTAAAGTTAAATTATGTATTTGTCTTAAAAGTTCATTAACTATGTATAGATTATTTATAAAATTAGGATACATAAATTATAATGTCAGATTCGTTCCAAATTTGATTTGAATTAAATAATTTGGAAGTTAAAATATTAACCAGTGGAATGAAAATTTTGTTTTCATATAACTAATTGTGGGACAAGGTATACCGGTTCAATTGTCTACACAACACAAATTATATAACTTTAGTTAAAATACTATTTTTATTATCTACAACCTCACATAACTAGTAATTAAGAGAAATGAGAAAAGAAAGATTACAAAGAAAAAAATTAAATGAAGAATCATGTCAATGGTCAACGAACCAAAGGCGGCAAAATAAATAAGTATCTACCAAATGCTGTTTCTCTTTGATTTTTGAAGTTGCTAGATGTTTCTTCGTTTAAAAGTTAAAAAATATTGAAGGCTTCTAAATTTGGTTTATGTTCTTATTTTATAATACTTAAATTACAGTTAGCATTATTGAACGCCTACAAGTCAAGAAGCTGGGAGCTAGCAAGAGATTTAATTGCATTCCTCATCGAAAAATTGCATAGTAGTATATGCAAATAACGATAATATTTTTTTTATTATATGTAAACGGTTGAATGACATTCACAATTATTCTAACAAACATGTAGTATTTTCTTAAAAAATGTCTTATAGGTATTCTTCTACTGCTTCTGCTTAATGTAGGAATTGATCATATATTTATTTCGTCTAATTTTATGTGACATTGCTTGACGGGAAATAAGGTTTTAAAAAATGTTAATTTGTAAATCTACAACAAGTCTTATATATTTGTGTGGTTATAAATTATTTCGCTAAGAATAAAATGAAAACTTTAAAATAAAACTATTTTTAAATGAAAGATGTTTTTTTTTTTTGAAACATACTAAAAATGAAAACGTGTTATCAATTGTGACAGAGGAAATAAATAGACAACAATTTATTCTTTTAACAAACGTGGAACAACCTAACATTCTCCGATTCTTTCGTTAATTCTTTTACTTATTTTGTCAATCAATTTTGTATCACCAATTCCTTCCATCTTTTTTAAAAATTTTACAAGAGTAGATTCATCATATTTAACCAAACAAAATTTATTCTGAGAAGCCATCGTCATTGACGTGAGCATGAAATCATCAAATTAAAAAATCCCAAAATTTAAGTACTAGGCCCCACTGAAACTTCTATGTTACCCACGAAATCAGATGTATATAATTCGTCATCAGTGCATGTGAATCCTTTAGAAGTTGCCTATAAATACCACAGCAGATTTAAAAGAAAACATAACACAAACAACATATTTTATACAAACATATTCAATTTAACAAACCTCAAAATCGTCAAAGTAATGTCTAAATCCTCTGTATTCAGTAGACCAAGATTGGTTGTTAAGAAACTTTTGGCTAGAGCTCAAAATGAAGGTGATGGTGCTGTTGTTCGGAGAAGCATTGGAAGGTATTTTTGAAAATTTTGTTCCCATTTTTTAAAGTTTTTTTCGTGATAATAGAGAAATTATCAGTTTGAAGCTCGGTGAATAATACTTTTTTTTCTCAAAAATTGGACTCATCACTTCCGCTCTTACCATTAGATCAAAGACGGAATCTTTCATTATCTTGCTTGATAATCTAGAAATTCTGATGTCATTGAAACACAGTTCGAAATTTAGTTAGTAATAGACTCAAATATCTACCCTTCTCCTTTTAAATATTTACAACAAGATTTAAACTCATTACTTGCGCCCTTACCACTAGACCGGTACGGGGCTTTTCTTAATTCTTATTTTTCTTTTTGTTTTGAGGAAATAGGTGAATCTAAAAAACTTTCCTTACTTGTGTTTCCATCTCTCCCAAAATTCATATAGTTTCTTTGTATGTCTGTGTTTTTTTTCCAACAATTAATTCATAGTACGGGGCTTTTCTTAATTCTTATTTTTCTTTTTGTTTTGAGGAAATAGGTGAATCTAAAAAACTTTCCTTAGTTTCTCATATAGTTTCTCTGTATGTCTGTGTTTTTTTTCTTTCTTTTTCCTATTTTTTTTTTTTTACTACAAGATGTCTTAAAACTCTTGGTAACTTGTTTCCCATTCAGAGTTAGTCTATTGATGTATATTAAATTTACGGTCTATGATTAATTATCATCAGAACTGGAATTGTTCTTATTAATCTATTTGGGTGCCGATTGCTTTTCATATTTGTTTGACAATTTTGATTTTCAGGCCAGAATTGCAGAATCTTGATCCTTTCCTCATGTTAGATGAGTTTAGTGGTAATGTCTATAGCATTAAGGATATTCTTTGTTTCATTTTATTACTTATTATTTTATGAAACTAAACTTTATTTTTGCCTATATTGTTCCGGCCTTCCAAAAATATTGCGTGTCCTTCAAAAATACATTGGTTTGGAGGATCCGACACACATCAAGTTATATTTTTGAAGAGTCCGAGCAATAGAGACTTTTACTAAGTAGAAATGTATGTACTTCTTGCAGTTTCACCACCTGCTGGATTTCCCGACCATCCACACAGAGGTTTTGAGACCGTGACTTACATGTTGCAGGTAAAATTTCAGTTTAGTTGCTTAATTCAAAGCATTATAGAAGTGCTTCAGTGCTAATTTTGTGTTTTCCGTGTATTAGGGAGCTTTTACTCATCAAGATTTTGCTGGTCACAAGGGTACAATCAGGACTGGTGATGTGCAGGTAATGAGTTGGCTCTCAGCACCACTAAACCCCCAAGTTATGTACACTGATATTGTAATTTGTAAAGATTTTTTTTTTAGTTTTGGCGTAATATAATGATAGTAAGTTACCTACTATTTTTATTCGGGTAACCAATTAATGTATATTATCAAAAGTTCTGGTGGAGCAGTAAGTATTCCTCCATACTTAACTAGAGGTCTCTGATTTGAGCCTTGGGAATAGAGTCCCTTTGGTAAGGAGCGCATTACCCCCCTAAAGTAGGACTTCCCAATGCGAATGGACACCGGATGAAAAACAAAAAAAATATCAATTGGAGTAATGTTTATCAAATTTAACTGTGTTTATAGTTTTCCATTTGGTTGAATGCAGTGGATGACAGCAGGAAGAGGTATAGTGCACTCAGAAATGCCTGTAGGACCAGGTACTCATAAGGGCTTGCAACTTTGGATAAATCTCTCTTCCAAGGACAAATTGTAAGTAATTAGTACTGTTACATTGATTCAATCTTGAATTTGGCTTAAACAGTTTTAGTGTTTGAATAATCTTTTTTCATTTTAACATATTCCTATAACATGTACTTTGACATTCATAAGACTGTTGCAGAACTTTGTTTATACTGTCGTTCCTGTTGTGAAGCCAGAAATTTCCTTAACGGTGTTCAAGATTCAATATATATGTATAAATAGTATTTTTTGACCTATCTACTTAGTATAATTTTCCAACGAAGGGTGTTCAACTGACATTGCGTGGTTCTAGACACAACAACTCGTCATTATAAACGATAATAATAGAACAGTAACTTATTTTATCTCAAAATACAAGAGTGAAATGTACACTTAAATGATGATCATCTCTGCAATTTTAAGACAAAACTAGACAAATTCTTCATTTTCTTGAAAAGAAAAGAATGACTCTCTTGTCAATGTGCAGGGTTGAGCCAAGGTATCAAGAACTGCTACACGAAAACATACCAAAGGCGGAAAAAGATGGGGTTTCGGTCACTATCCTAGCAGGGGAATCCATGGGCGTCAAATCCCAAATTTTCACGCGAACGCCCACAATGTACCTCGATTTCACCCTAAAACCAGGTTCTGAGCATCATCAACCAATCCCTGAGCCTTGGAATGCGTTTGTCTACATAGTCGAAGGAGAAGGAGCGTTTGGTTCTCCGGATTCAACAACACCAGCTCACCATTGCTTGGTTTTAGGCCCTGGAGAAGGCCTAAGTGTGTGGAACAAATCTTCAAAGCCATTGAGGTTTGTTCTGATAGGAGGGCAGCCGATTAACGAGCCGGTGGTGCAGTATGGTCCTTTTGTTATGAACACTAAGACTGAGATTATGCAGGCTTATCAAGATTATCAACTTGGGAGAAATGGTTTTGAAAGAGCAAGGCAATGGAGTTCTAAATGAGTAAACAGAGTTACATCTTATACTTCAAAATTAGCCTACAAACTGCAATATTCAATAGTTTTTCTGATAAATGTTTTATGATTTCAGGTTGTCATAGTCCTTTTTATTTTCATTTGAAATGAGATGTGTGTTGAGTGAAGTTTATTTGTAGTCATTTCCTTCATTTGTTGAAGAGTTGCATTGGTAGTCATTCTTGTAACCATAGTGGAAAATACGTTCAGGTTTTGAATAATGTCTTACCTTTTGTTTGGATCATTGATAGGAAATGTAATGACAATAATATCATATTATAGTGAGTGGATGCCCATAATGAAAACAGGGTCCATGTGATTTTTACAATCATTTCTTCAATTATTGAGTAGATGTGGTATTGTAATTGCAATTAATTTACAATTGAAATTGGTATTAGGTAGGTAGATGGAAGGTTCAAATTCTACCACGTTATTTCTTCTCAATTCAACTTTCCTCCCCATATACAATGGCACAAAAATTCCAAAAAAAAGAAGAAGAATGGCCGTACACCTTGTGTTGAAAATATAATTAAGTAAATAAAAGTGTGCTCTTTCTAATCACTTAACTTTTCAATTAGATGATCCCACGTGTCAATACTTATTAGTTTGGAGTGAAAGAAGCGGACAATATTGAAAAAGGGCAGAGGCAGTTCATTTCATCTAATATAGTATACTATATATTACTCCCTTCGTCCCAATTTAAGTGTCTTAGTTTGACTAAGCATGAAATTTAATAAATAAAGAAAGACTTTTGAATCTTGTGGTCCTAATTTAAAGATGTGTGTAATGTTCTATAATGTCCTTTGAATATTGTGGTTATAAACATGTCATATCATATATGATGTTTGAATTGTCAATTTATTAAATATAGAAAGAGACACTCTTTTGCGGACAAAGCAAAAAGAAAAATAAGACACTTGAAATGGGACATAGGGATTTCAATTTTAGTGAAGTTACAAATTAGAAGTACTAAACAATATAATTGAATCACAGTATGAATTAAATGAAGAAATAGCGCTAAAAAGATTGATGATGGATTTAAGAATTAATTTCACGGGCTTCGCATGACAATTAGACACGTTAACCATCTTAATCCTGATCAAACATCTTTCTAGTTTAGGATTATGAAATTAAATTAGTTTTCCGTTAGTCTTGCAAAAATATCCAGTTTAAGATGATAGAAACAGATTATTCTTATTTGAAAAATATATTAATTATAATAATAACCTCCTTTACTTACCAAAAGTTCTCCCATTTATGAAGTCATCCAAGAAAAAGGAAAATAATAAAATCCAGCAACATCACTTGGACATTCTCCGTACAAGACCAACCCCAAATTACAAAGGAAATTCAACTAAAATAGGAATTTTAGTCCCTCAGTTATTAGTAAATTATGATATCGAATTAAGCACATTAAACATTTAATTAATTGAATTTAATCTCTTTCTTTGGTAAATATTCACAAACTAATCATGATTAATATTATTAATCATTCATTCATAATTATTAATCATTCATTCTATCACTTAATTACTCATGTAATATGTTAAATCTATATTGATATTTCATACGATTGGATAGTAACATAATTCTTTAAACAGTCAAAATATAACATATTTTTTACATGAAAAAACAAAAAAATAACACATTTTAATTAATTGAATGTTATATATGCTGACTCATATATGCCAAGACCAAAAGCAAACGTCACTAACAGTAACTTAGAGACCACAAATACTATTATCTCAAAAAAAAAATCATAACTCAGCATATCTTTATGCAATTTTCAAAATGTGTTAAAAGTTCTTTTAACTATTGAACTCCAACGGCTTATTCCTCTTTATTTACCCGAAAAGGACATTACCACTTATGATTTTTTTTCAAGAAAAGGAAAAACCAATACAAAAAAAAAAATCCAGCAAGACCACTTCTTGACACATGTGCACATTCTCTGTATATGCTTGCCAGCTCTGTCACCATTACTTCTTACATCTTTCTCTCTAGATCACCGTTTTGCAATTCTTTCCCTCTCTAAAACCTCAAAAAAAAAATAAAAAAAAAAATGGATTCTTCAGATGATGAAGGTGAAGAGTATCTATTCAAGATTGTAATAATAGGTGATTCAGCAGTTGGTAAATCTAATTTACTTACAAGATATGCAAGAAATGAGTTTAATTTGCATTCAAAAGCAACAATTGGTGTTGAGTTTCAAACACAAACACTTGAAATTGATGGTAAAGAAGTTAAAGCACAGATTTGGGATACTGCTGGTCAAGAAAGATTTAGAGCTGTTACTTCTGCTTATTATCGTGGTGCTTTTGGTGCTCTTGTTGTTTATGATATTTCAAGAAGGACTACTTTTGATAGCATTCCTCGTTGGCTTGATGAACTTAAAAGTATGTATCTTTTTGCTAAAATTTCATTTTTTAAGTCTTGGTTTTGGTTTTTGTTGAATACCCTTTAAAGTTTTATGCATTATATTTTGTTTGTGCTTAGTAAGTTCTTACTTTTTTGGTGGATTGGCTATAAAGTTTAGTTTCTGAGATCTTGATGTGTGCTGAATTTTCATTTTTTAAGTCTTGGTTTTGGTTTATGTTGGTTTATGCATAACCTTGCTTTGTGTGTAATAAAGTTCTTACCTTTATGTTGGATTGGTTATAAAGTTTAGCTTTTGAGATCTTGATGTGTGTTATGATAGAATGGTAATTCTTAATATTTGATGGAGCTCAAAAGTAAGTATTTTTTTGCTAAATTTTCATGTTTTTAAGTTGGTTTTGGTTTATGTTGAATTCCCATCAAAGTTTTATGCATAATCTTTTGTTTGTGCTTAGTAAGTTCTTTCTTTTGTTTGTGCTTAGTAAGTTCTTACTTTTTGGTAGATTGGCTATAGAGTTTAGTTTCTGAGATCTTGATGTGTGCTGAATTTTCATTTTTTAAGTCTTGGTTTTGGTTTATGTTGAATTCCCATCTAAGTTTTATGCATAACCTTGCTTTGTGTGTATAAAGTTCTTACTTTTTTGGTGGATTTGCTATAAAGTTTAGTTTCTGAGATCTTTTGCTGAAATTTCCATTTTTTAAGTCTTGATTTTGGTTTAATTTGAATACCCTTTAAAGTTTTGTGCATTAATCTTTTGTTTGTGCATATAAAGTTCTCACTTTTTTGAGATTTATTGAGGTTTGTTGTTGGATTGACCACAAAGTTTAGTTCTTGAGATTTTGATTATGTTATGATAGTTCTTAGATTTGGCATCTGTTGCTAAAATTCTTCTCTTTTTGGTGGATTGGCTATAAAGTTTAGTTATTGAGATTTTGATTGTTGTTTATGATATTTGAAGAAGGACTACTTTTGATAACATACCTCGTTGGCTTGATGAGCTCAAAAGTATTATCTTTTTGCTAGAATTTTCATTTTTTAAAGTTGGTTTTGGTTTATGTTGAGTTCCCATCAATGTTGCATATCCTTGCTTTGTGTGTATAAAGTTCTCACCTTTTTGGTTGGTTATAAAGTTCAGCTTTTGAGATCTTGATGTGTGTTATGATAGAGTGGTAATTCTTAGATTTGATGAGCTCAAAAGTATGTATCTTTTGCTGAAATTTTCATTTTTTAAGTTTTGGTTTTTGTTGAATTTCCCATCAAAGTTGTTCTTACTTTTTTGGTGGATTGGCTATAGAGTTTGGTTTTTTGAGATTTGATGGTGTTGGATTTGACTTCTATACTCCTGTTTCTAGTCTCAGTTACTAAAATTTCACTTTGTTTAAGTTGGTTTTCGTTTATGTTGAATTGCCGTCAAAATTTTATGTATATCTTTGCTTTGTGTGTATAAAGTTCTCACCTCTTTGGTACATTGATTATAAAGTTTAGCGTTTGAGATCTTGATGTGTGTTACGATAGAATGGTAATTCTTAGATTTGATGAGCTCAAAAGTATGTATCATTTGCTGAAATTTCCATTTTTTAGGTCTTGGTTTTGGTTTATGTTGAATTTTTAGTTTTTTGAGATTTGATGGTGTTGGATTTGACTTCTACATTCCCGATTCTTATTTCTGTTGCTAAAGTTCCCATTTTTTTAAACTTGGTTTTGGTTTATGTTGAGTACCCTTCAATGTTTTATACATTTTCTTTTGTTTGTGCATAAATAGTTCTACCTTTTTGGTGGATTGGCTATAAAAGTTTAGTTTTTGAGATTTGATGGTGTTATGATGGAATGGTGATTCTGAGATTTGACTTGTACATTCTCTATTGCTATAGCTATAATTCTGTTCTTTCTTTTTCTTAGACTTGGTTTTGGTTTATGTTGAATACCCATCAAAGTTTTCATACATATCTTTTGTTTGTGCATAGAAAGTTCTCATCATTTTTAGACTTTTGAGGTTTGTTGGTGGATTGCCTATAAAGTTTAGTTTTCGAGATTTGATGGTATTACGATAGAATGGTAATTCTTAGATTTGACTTCTACATTCTTGTTTCTTGTCTCTGTTGCTAAAATTCTTTGCTTTCTAACTTGGTTTTGGTTTATGTTGAATTCCCGTCAGAGTTTTATGCATATCTTTTATTTTGTGCATAAAAAAGTTCTTACCTTTTTGAGATATAGTGAGGTTTTGGTGGAATAAAGTTAAGCTTTTGAGATTTGATGGTGTTATGATGCAATGACCTTTCTTATATTTAACTTCTACATTCCTGTTTCTCGAAAATTAGTACTATATAAGATCTCTTGTATATCTGAAATCCTGGCTAGTCTCACTATTTAGGATGATCGAATAACGGTAATCTTAAGTGTGTGTTTCTTGAATTGAACAATGGATGTGTTCAATCTAATATGTTTTGACTGCAAGTTGTCCTTTGCTTTTTCTTCTTCTTCTGTGGATCTTGTTCCTATTTCTTTTTCACCTTGACTTGATAAAGTAAGATTTTACAGTTGAGATTAAGTGTAATTCAAATTAATTGGTGAAATATTACTTACCAGGCGTAGAAATAAGTGGTAATGTTAGCTAGTAAGGCCTTGACTATGGATCATTGTTACTTGAAGCAATGGCGAAGAAAGCGGTGTATATGCTAATGTAATTGTCATGATCAGTTTTGTCTAGATGCAGTTGGGAACCTAGGATAAGAACGAAATAGACAGACTGTCAATTGAATGTATATCAGGAACGGGGAACTCAAGTCATGCTTTGCTTTCACCACAAACAAATCTAAATGAACTTGTAATAAGATCATACTTCTATGGAATCTATTTTGTTTGCTTAATTGTGAAGTTAATTAGAACCAACAACCTGGCTCGCCAATGTATGGCATTATGGTAGACTAAGGAATCTCTGGGATTGATCAGAAACCTCAGAGATTCTTTTGACGGTAAATGATGTCATATCTGTAACTTAGGTAGTCTCTCCATTAAGCTTAGCTAATAAACTTTTGGCTGGATGGAGTTTATTTACGTCACTGTGGGCCGTGAGCTGCTATTGTGATGCTTGCACAACTTCATTTTGCTACTCAAACATGTCCTTGTCTTGCAACTATCATTTGAAACTTGAAAATAAATGCATTTGTGCTCACTGTCTCCAAAGTTGAAAACTTTTATAACTTAATACCCATTAAGCAGAGGAGTATTGACTCGGGGGAAATCTAAAATATATTGCTTAGCTTGGCATGACAATGGGCAAGGTGTGGGATTTCTGATTTGTGCAGAATATATTTTCATCTTCTTTTTATAATCCTTCTTTCATCAACTCTTCTAAGTTTAGTCCCTCATTCCTTTTTCAAACACGGCCTTCTCTCTCAATGGCATCACAAAGTATTCTCTTCTCTCTTCTTTGAGCATTCTTTTTTTTGATTAAGCACCGGGTGTCCGAGTCTCTTTGAGACCCGACTAATCCCGGGGGTGCACACTCTTCTTTGAGCATTCTCTCTCTTTGAGACCCGACTAATCCCGGGGGTGCACACTCTTCTTTGAGCATTCTACTTCCACTCTAATTAATTATGTGAATGTGTCGTACAGTTATGATGCCAATCCAGAAAAGTTAGTCTTTTGAACTGTCAAAATGAGCGGGTGGGACAGATCCAAGGTTGTCTGCCCAAGTACAAGAGATTAGCTTGGGTAGGTATCCTAGATCTCTATCTTTAAGGCCATTAAATATTAGCCTATCCAGCATTGGCAACCCGGGGCGGATTTAGGGTATCGGGTGTGGGTTCCCGGCAACCCAGAAACTTATTGCACAAATCTTGTATTTGTATTGAGAAATCCATTAAGTTATAACAATTATCAGTTGGGAACCCATAAACAAGGAATGCTGTTGCTCCCGCGGCAGATATGGAACCTATTAAGCTCTGCTTCCCTCCTGGACGAGGGTTCGAATCCCCTCAGTAGGTAACCCCTACTGATGTTTGTACTCTACAACAGTGGAGGATCTAGGATTTTTACTCAGGGGGTTCAAAAAAAATAACAAAAGCTAAATATAAAAAATAATGTTGTCAATGGGAATTGAACGTAGGACACATGACAATTTTGAACACTCTGGACCGCTTGAGCTAATCTTTTGCATTTTATTCAGGGTGTTCAAAAGTTAATATATGTACATAAACACATAAAATTTACCCTATATAGTGAACACCCTCGGCATGCTATAAATCTGCCCTTACTCCACAAGCTTCATTTAATCACGGGCTGAATGAGCAGAGGATTGTGTCATAAAATCAAAGTCAGTAGTCACAAACTCACAATAGCCATGATGATCGTGTCAATTAAACTGACTCATTCTCCAAGTGGTCAGAGTCATATCTTGTGCCAAAAAACTCCTATGAAGAAAGAGGGGATTCTTCCATAGCGCAAAAAAAGAGGGGGGATTTTGTGTTAATGAGGTGTAACATTTCTCTTCCTAATGTGAAAGTGACAACGGGATAGCTATAAACAAACTTAAGGATATTCAGATACATACTTCTGAAGGAAATATGAAAAGTAGCGGTAAACATGCGCATTACATGTTATGGCAGTGTTCGATGTGGTCTGCAAATTTCCCAAGTTTATCATGCTCAATCTCTACCTATTTCAAATCCTTCTTTAACTAAAATGACTAATTACGTGCAGCTCATTCTGATACAACGGTTACAAGGATGCTCGTGGGGAACAAATGCGATTTGGAGAACATAAGGGCCGTGAGCTTAGAAGAAGGCAAAAGCCTAGCAGAATCAGAAGGGATGTTCTTCATGGAGACATCTGCCCTCGATTCAACGAATGTAAACAAGGCTTTCGAGATTGTGATTCGAGAGATCTATAATAGTGTTAGCAGAAAGGTTTTGAATTCTGATTCTTATAAAGCGGAATTATCTGTCAACAGAGTTAGCCTCGTCAATGATGGTACCGATGGATCGAAACAAAATCAGGGCTACTCTTGTTGTTCTAGGTGATTGATGTTATCCTTTTTGATTCCCCTTAAGTTTACAAGAACAGTTATAAGAATGGTTCATTAAATTATTTGGTTGGTTTTACTGTTTATTGATTTGTTATTGATGGAATACTTTTTTGTAATGGTCAGGAACGTTGATATTTATATTCTAAGTGGAAACTGAAATGAAAAATGTTTCTTTAAACTCTGTATTCTGTGTTCGCTTTATGCATCTATCATTCTTGATTGTTATTTTAGCCACTAGTAAAATCATTTCTTGAGCAACTTTGTATTTTTTTTTTTTTCCTTTATCAGGCTATGAACTAAATTATAGTTTCTTGAACATTGGGCATCCTTTGGATATCTTGCCTTCCAATTGTTTGAGCTTTTCTTTTGATTTTTAATTGTTGTTAACCATTTGCTTTCTGGGGACAGTTAACAAAATAATTTCATCATTATTTAATTTCCGTGTTATAATCTTGACATTATAATTCCGATATAACTTGTTGATAGCGACCCTCCTATTATAGTTTGGGAAATTTCCAAAGTGAAATCATCATAGCATTTGACGAATGCCTCTGCTTAGTTTAATTTCATCGTAAAAACTGTATAAGTCTTAGTGGACAAAATAATGAAAAAAATCTTAATGGACAGAGTAGCTCGATATCTGTAATGATATGAGACAACAAATAGTCAATAGAATTTAAACCTACACAAGTTGATCTAAACACCAACAAAATAAAAACCCCAAAAAACATAGTACATGATAGAGTGTATAACACAGAGAATTTCCATATAAGTCCAACAGTAATTGTACCCATCAGGTGAGGCCAAAAATAAAATATTCAAAAAGAACAAAGTCTGTCAGCCTATCAACAAACTGTGCATATCAACATCTTCTAGAAACTGAGCAAACATTCTTTTCTCACCAAAAAAAAAGGGATGAAATGGTTTCTTCTTTTCTCTATTTCTTACCCGATATCATTTGTATCGCGGTTGGATTATATTTGTTGTGGGGAAATCCGACATTGAGAGATAAAATACTCCTTAATAAAAATGACTAATTGATTCCATATCCAAGAAACAAACCTCAGACCTCTGATTTAAAATAAAGTACTTACCATTTTACCATTATTAGTTTGGTTGAAATGATTTCATTCAATCATCACCGGTCACCACCACTCTTACTCCTAGAAACATTATGAGATATTCTCATATTTCAAACCTGTCAAAAAGAAAGTCACTCCAAACAAGAAACTCCCCACCAACACCCTTGTTCTAGAACATTATGAGATATTTCCCACACTTCAAACTTGACAAGGAAAAAGCTACTCCAAACAAGACAAGTTTAATGGGAACATTGTTTTGGGTAATGCTATTCACATAGATTTTGATTTTTAATGGCAAGGACAGAAAACGATTATTTTTCACCATCTTAATAATCCATCTTGTTTAGTTAGATAAAAAAGTATCTTTATCTTCTTCTTTTTTTATATTAAAAGCAACTAAGATCATTGCAGTGATATGACCTTGAAGACTCTAATGATAGAAAAGATTCTCAATAATTGGCAAATCTACCTGTGAAAATGTTATTCTGCTATTATATTAGTTGGCGGAGCGCCATCAGTTTATTAGCGAGAAACCAACAAATTGTCAAAAATAGTGGTGGAGCGGTAAGTATTCTTTTATTCCTAACTAGCGGTTTTGAGTTTGAGTCCTGGATAATGAAGTAGTTGGTAGTAAGCGATTTACCCCAATTTGAAACGTGCCAGCATGATTTCGAATTAATCGGGCCTCAAAACAAATACCGAATACAAAGGGAAAATTAAAAAAAAAAAATAATAATAAAAAAAAAATGAACCAACTTACAACAAAGGATCTTACCCTACTACCACCACTATATCCATATCCATATGACCATATCAAAGATGATAGAACCAAATAATCAGAATCAATCTTCACTATGAGAAAAAGAAAAAACAATCAACTTTTTGATCATGACCTATCAACACTGAACAGAGAATAGCATTTTTGATCACTCAATTACTAGTAAGATTTTGATATATGACTCGAACACATTTAACCTTCAATTAATTTGAATGTGTTCTTTTTGTACAATTAATATAACACATGGTGTAATTAAATGGTGGACATAATTCTGAAAATTCCTGAGTATTCATAAGCAAAATGATCAAAAGTGCCCGCTTCAAGTAATTACAGGTTAAACGCGCTTAGTCATATATCACGGAAAAGAAAATTAGTATTTATCGATAACCGAGGAATAAAAATGCTATTAACCGCAACATTCAAATAAGAATAGATAACATTAACTTGAAAAATGCTTGAAGGATAAATCAAGATACACTGGGCCATTATTTCCTTACTAGGGATATATTTATTAAAAGAAAAAAGAAACATAAAAGGGTGCATGCATTTTGTGGCTTATAGTCTTTGCTCAGGCCCGTATCAGATTCTCCAGAAATGCTCTACATTTAGAGGATCCGACACGCACCCGTTGGCACTTTTGAAGAATCCGACAAACACAGCTTATAGTAATTATTGTATCAGCTCCAGTGATTTCTTCAGTGCCCTGATCTCCAGTATCTAGCATTCTCAAAACCATTCTTGCAATATTGATAATCCTCAAAAGTTTGATCAATTTCATCTTGTGAGTTCATCACAAAAGGACCATGTTGAACCACAGGTTCATTAAGAGGTTGTCCACCTATCAAAACAAATCTTAATGGCTTTGAAGAATTGTTCCAAACACTTAGTCCTTCTCCAGGGCCTAAAACCAAGCAATGGTGAGCTGATACGGGACCCGAATTCGGAATCCCAAACACGCCTTCTCCTTCGACTATATACACAAATGTGTTCCAAGATTCAGGGATGGCTTGATGGTAATAAGTTGTTGGTTGTAGGGTGAAATCGAGGTACATTGTAGGCGTTCGTGTGTAAACCGGGGATTGGACTCCCATCGCTTCGCCTGCTATAATTTTCACTTTAACCCCGTCGTTCTCTGCTCTTGGTATGTCGTCATCCAGCAGTTCTTGATACCTTGGCTCAATCCTGCGCAGTGGTATTTTCAACTTAATAATAGAGACAGAGCATTTTCCTTTACATTGAATCAGGATAGTAACTAGAATGATTTAGAATCTATGTTGCTCGGATCCTCCAAAAATGCATCTGCACTAGTGTTGGATCCTCCAAAATTATGCCTTTTTTGGACAAGCCTACACAGGTGTGGTGGCATTTCTGGAGGATCTGAGCAACATAGTTAGAACTATCATTTCTATTGTTTTTGAATAAAAGTACAGTAATTTAAAAAGCAAAAGCGATCCAACATCAAACGTGTGAACGCGACTAAGTCTTTGTTTCGTGCTATAAATTCAACTTGGGAATATATTGATTCAAACTAAATCAAAGTGAGCTTGAGGACAAGCCACAAAAGACCTTCTTTAAAGACTAGACATGTTTAGAGATGGTATACATGAACTTGGCAAAATTTTTGGTCAAGGTGAATGCTAGCCTAGCAAAAAACAGCAAATAGAAAGGTGCTTTCTATACTGCATATTAGTATACTACTAACAAGTAACAACCCCCTACCCCCAATCAAAAAGTGGACAGCTAACATTATATTTTACTAGTATGTTAAAGTTAAGTACAACAGATAAGAATTGGTTAAGTGTAAAGTATTTAACATGGGGTCAGGTCAAAACTCTCAAAAGGAATGATAAGCACTGAAAGCTCCCTATAGTGTAAATTTACAATGGACTATAGAAAAGAAAAGACAACTGATGTAAATGACTTACATTTTGTACTCAGAAGAAAGATTTATCCAAAGTTGCAACCCCTTTTGGCTGCCTTCTCCTTCAGGCATTTCTGAGTGAATTATACCTCTTCCTGCCGTCATCCACTGCAATATCATCCAAAAGAAACATATATATCAGCAACCACAATATCTCTTTCTGTTCTTCTAAGCTATGTTGCTTAGACTCTTCAAAAATATTGTCGGGTGTATGTCGGATCCTCCAAAAAAATTATGCATTTTTGGAGGATCCAACACGGGTGCGACAACATTTTTGACGGTCCGAGAAATAAATGTTAAGAGCTGAATATTCTGTACCTGGACATCACCAGTACTGATTGTACCCTTGTGACCAGCAAAATCTTGATGAGTAAAAGCTCCCTAAGGAAATGAAAGCACAACATTAGTATTATCAGTGTCCTAAGCGGTCGTTTTACTTTTGAAATGATGAGTTCAAGAACTTAACGTCCGTTGAAATTTTAGTGATATGAAAACATATATCTGTCTTCTGTGTCAAAAATACTGGGCTCATAAATACTACATCCGCCTCTGCAGGCATGCCATTTGGCACTTTGCTCTCCTCTCATTCGTCATTGGAGGCTTCGGGATCCCAAGACAACAGAGCCATCATTATGGGGAGGTTAAACAGCATACAACGCAAAGCGGCCTTTCTTTCCCTTGTTTCATCGTGGCAGCCCCCCCAAAACAAAAGCACCCACGGCTCAAGGGGACCAGAATACGGCTTCCGTTTTCCACCCTTTGTCGGCCCTTTCAAGTACTATTATATTGGATTGAATTATGCAACAATTTTTTTTTTTTTTTTTTTTTTTTTTACCTCTAGCATGTAAGTTACTGTCTCAAAACCTCTGTGTGGATGATCAGGAAAACCAGCAGGAGCAGAAACTGAAACAATAAAACAGTACTATTTCAAACTTCATTTGACTCAAAAAAACTAAGTGAAAGAAACAACATATTCAAGTTAGATGTTCAAAACTTATGTTGCTCGGACTCTTCAAAAATACTATCGGGTGCGTGTCAGATCCTCCAAAAGCTATGCATGTTTGGAGAATCCAACACGTGTGCGATATCATTTTTGGAGGGTCTGAGCACAACTCAACACAGTACCTGTAAATTCATCCAACAAGAGGAAAGGATCAAGATTCCTCAAGTCATGCCTAGAAGATCAAATTTTCAAAAAAGAAAAGAAAAAGAAACACAGACATTCAATTATCAACAACATGAAAAGAAAGAAAAAAGAATACATCATAAGGACAAAGACTTCCACAATATGGAAATCAAGAAAAGAGTATCCAGGTCAAAGTTTCAACAAAACACACATCCCTCTTAAAGTTAATGTTTTAGTGTCCCATTTTATTTTATTTTTTTTAAAGAAAAAATACCCAAATGTCAAAAAAGTTGTAACTTTTAAAAAAAAAAAAAATTAATCAAGAGAAAAACGGACAAAATATGAGAATCCCAAATTATAATACCTTCCAATGCTCCTTTTAACAACAGCTCCATTACCTTCTCTTTGTGGCTTAGCTAACACTTTTTTAATTACCAATCTTGGTCTATCAAAACAAGAATCATATTGATTTGATTCAGACATAATAATATTTCTAATAGAAAAATAAATGGGCTTTCTTGAAATTCTTTTAGTACTAACAAATGGGGAAAAATTCACCAACAGTGTAGAAATAGCTCTCATAGAACCAATTCTTGAAATTTTTGTTGCGTCTCTAGTCTAAACTATCTTCCCCTATTTATATGAAAGTTTTTAGAATGTTGCAAATGAGAATATGGGGTTCAAATTGAGGGAACTCTGTAAGTTGAATGTTGAAAGAGACAGCTAAGTATTTTTTTTTTTTTGTTTTTTTGTTTTTTTTTTTTAAATTTATTTTGTACTTTAGTCAGGGGATATTCAAGTATGATGATTTAATGCTTTTGTCATCGTGATGGAGGCTTTTTCTCCTTTGTGTGAAAAGCCCCTCTAAAGTCAAATGTATTTGGGAGAAACTACTAAATTTGGATAAATGTTTTTTAAAAGAAAACTTTAGCAAGAGATCTTTTTAAAGAAGAAAATTTAGTATAAACTATCTAACATTTCTTCTTCCAAATATGGCGTTTGCTTCAAAATTTTGAAGAAGAGTTTCGACCAATTTTTTTTCAATATTTTGCAAAAAAAACTATTTTTCAACTAAACACCAAGAAAGAAAAGTTGCCAAATAACAAAAGAAAAAAAATCAGAATATTTATTAATAGCAAACACATTTTAGGAAAATAAAAGGTACTTCTCCCTGGTGGATTAAGAAAAGATCTCTTTTCGCTTTACATTGAGACCTCTCTATAACAATCATCATATCCTCTATAACAACATTTCATGTATAACGGCCAAATTTCTTTTAGAACTAGTTTTTTGTGTCATGTTATATTATATGTTTTCCATAACAACATTTTGTTATAGCAGTCAAAAAATATCGAAACAAAACGTCATAATAGAGAGGGTTTGACTAAAATACGGAATTGTCCTTGAGCTTGCAAAGGGATAGAAAAAGAGAGTGAACTCGCTGAGAAATAGGCAAGGCAAAAGGGGGTTCCTCACATTCCCCTTCCCGCCTACGAGATATATGTGAGCCCTAATCCAATTTTTTTTTTTTTTTGAATATTTTTATTCTTTTGAGCTTACCATAAAAGATCTAAAGTCGTGCTTGCCAAAATATATGTCCAAATACATTCTCGTGAATTCTACCGTTGGACTGTCATAATCATTATACAGCCGGTGTAATATTCTGAATATCCACCTATAGATACACAAAAATTCGTTCCTACAAGAAAAACATCAACACATAAAATAATCTCCTTCTTTTTGTGGTTCATTATTATGTGATTCTCAATGTTTCAAGTGATTCAAAAGTTAAAAGTGCATTATCTTCATTGCCTTTTGTGGGTAAAGTTTCTAGAAGCAATCCTCAGTTGCACTATTTATGATACTGTATAGTGCATATAGCACTTGGAGTTGAATAAACTATGTGTGCATGGGTACAGTGCTTTTGGGATAGTGCTTTTTCTCCTTTCTATTCTTTACTAGTTACAGGAGGCCCAGGCTTATCTTTCTATTCTTTACTAGTTACATGAAGCTCGTGCTAAGCCCGGACCCAAACTCTAAATATAAAAATAATAATATTTCAATTAAAGAAGTATAATTTGTAACAATTTTCTGATTGCATAATTAATATAACTCAATGGCGCGTTAAACATGTACTATTAAGTTTTCATAATTATTAAAGTTTCTTAGTCACCTAATTAGATAATTTTAAACAAAAAAAATTTGACAAGAGAATTATCAAATATCAAACGGACACAAGCGGCTTTAAGTAATATTATTTAAATTGTGTGAAATAATTACAAATCACTGCTAATCATAAACTGAAAAATATTGGCATATTTATAAATTTGTGAGCATATAATTTTGTTATTCATAAATAGAAATAGATTTTCTTGATACATATTAAGCTTTAATTTTACTCATGACATTTCATGCGGCAAGAGTTTATTCTAGTTTAATGTTTAGTTTTAGACGAAATCAAGGAAAAAAATATAAATTCATTGAATGAAACCTCAAGAATCAATTTAGTTCTTCATACACACAACATATGTTTTTAATATTATTTTTTAGTTAAAATTGTATTTTATAGTACTTTTGTATAGTATTTAATATCTAAATTTTAATTTAAAATATTAAATCGGTCTAATTTAATTTAAATTCTAAATTTAGTCAAATTGACTCTCAAAAAAATGAAAAGTGCCACATAAATTGAATGAAGTGAGAGTAATTAGTAAGAATGTAAGATCATCCAGTTGAAAATGAAAATGTAGCTCCAAGGATATATAAATTTTACTAAAATGTATAATGATAAATAGAAAGAGTAATCTAATACTCCATGTGATTCATATTATATGATGTTTTTAACTTGGGCACACCCTTTAAAGAATTACTTACTCTTAAAAAGTAAGAAGTGTTTTCATTAAATTACCCTTAATTGAATATTACCAGTTTAATATGATTTCTTGGCTATGTAAACATTTACTTACTTAAATAAGGATAAATGTATTTTACAAAAACTATTAATACTATTAATATCTTCTTAATTATGTAAAAAAGTAATTTTTTAAATTAAATATAAAAGCTGAAAATACAAGAGGGACAAGGGGCACGCAAAAATTCACAAAAATTACTACTTCATATGTCAATATACCAAAGCCCATGTGCAATGGACTTAAAAGAAAGAGAATGAGGTAAAAAAAATGGGAATAAGGGCAATAAAGACATGTAATGAACACACGTGGGCATGATATCACCAAAGAGTCAAAGGTCTTTCCATGAGGGCAAAAGTAGGAGTATGCTGCAGCAGCCACGTGTGGCAGCTTTACATCAAAATGCCAAAATTCCGGTACTACCCCTGTGAGGATGACCAAATCTTGTCATCCCCTCTTATATATAATAGTAATAATTGATTGTATATTAGCATTGTACTAAAAGTTTATTAGCTTATTTGGCTGAAATTACTCTATGCCTTTTTTAAAACGGATTATGAAGTTTTAGTTTATGGATTTTGAATTATAATTTTGTCCCTAAATATTATGGATTTTGATTAACTATAATTTTGTCCCTAAAGAAAAACATTTAGCATTTAAATTAACAATGTTAATTTATCATGAATTAGTGATAAATTGAAGTAAGAAGAGCTAGGTAATGTCAATTGGCTTCCCAAGGTTTGACCTAGCTCTTTGGTACAAGTATGAACTATGCGAAGACGACATCCATCTTTGATCGGTGTGGCTATCTTTTTTCAAATTAAATTACGCCCAAAATGGGCATTTTATTCATTTATGTAAAGCAAAAAGCCAAAAAATGGACCAAAAAACGGGTCCATAAATAAAGAAAATAAACGACAAATCAAAAAAGGAAAAAGAAGAAAAATATGTTGAATGCTATCCATTGCCCTAATATTTCGGTTGATATTCTCCCTTCAACTAAACTTCTCTCTCTTCGTAAACGCGCCTCTGGCAGTGGCGGAGCCAGGATTTTGGCGAAGGGTGCCACAAGAATTTTCTTCTAACTACGTTAAGAAGCAAGAAATTAAATATATACTCATAATACCTAAGATTTAACCTTTGTACACCGCGTAATTTCCTATTGAAGGGTGTGCGCACCGACACCCTACGCCTAAGGTAACGGGCTTTCGCCCCATGGCGAGGTGTGAACAGGGGCGGTCCTATGTGGTTTCAAGTGGGTTCATATGAACCCACTTCGTTAAAAAATAACACTGTAATCTGTTTTTAAAACATATATATGTATATACAGCGTTATTTATATATTTCTTATATATTGAACCCACTTGGTAAAAATTCTAGGTCCGCCACTGGGTGTGAAGATGATGATCGGAGCCCATTTTGGTAGAAATCAAAACACCTCATTTCGCTGATCTCCAACTGATTTGCACCACCGAAGGTCGAAATTGCTGCTTGTTCTGCCTCGTCTGATCTCAAGATGAGTACTCATCCTTTCATCTTCTTCATTCTGCTTCAAACTCTTTATCTGCCTTCCTAACTTCTTCTTTTTTGTTGTTAAACAGTCCATTATGAGTTTGCATGTTTCCATTTTGGATCTCGAGTGAAGCTGATGTGGACCTAACTCTTCAGGCTTGTGTTGACTAAGGTATTATCCTTTCCCCTTATTCTTTGCTCTTATTGTCAAAATCCACCTGTTATATACCTGGATCTGTGTGTTGAGCCTGTATTTGTTCATATCTAGCATCTTAATTGACCGTGTGGACTAAGAACACGTACCTTTGTCTTTTTCAAGACTTTAAAGCTATGATTGTTAATTAGGGCTTTGGAATGGCACATAAATTAATTAAGATTGACTGGAAACTCTTTTTTAATAAATACATGTCGTGCATTTATTGTGAGCTCCTATTTTTTGTCATAGATAGCATAACTTGATTACAAGCTCATTAATCAATAGCTACGATATCACATTCCACAAGTCATATTGATATGATTAGCTTATTGTCCATAGTAAATTTTGTGTGTGAAAATTAATAACTATATCATGAAACTAAAATAAAGAAAAAAATATTTTATTAATAAGAATTACAGTTTTGTCATTTTTGTCTCTTCCATTTGAAGAAGAGAAATGGTTGAAAGAAAAGTTTATAAAAAATCAGGAAGCCATATAGTCAGCAACTACGAAATTAGTTATTGAGACATGACCCTGTACTGACAACAACAATGACAGTATCAGATGACATTATGCTTACAAGAGGCACAATCACTTTTATTATAATAATAAATAATTGCCCTATAAAACGCGTTCATTTGTTATGTCAATTAAGATTTATAATAGAATTTAATTCAATGGAATTGCTACAATTTCACTAAATAAGCTAGTTGATTTGATTCTCGCAGTTCTCATTTTATATTATATTATATATTTGTTTGGCCAAGCTATTAAAATCAGTTTATTTTGAGAAGCATTCTTTAGCAGAAGTGTATTTTTGAAAATATATTTCGATAGAATTGCATTTTGTGGTTGGCCAAATCATGTAAAAATTGTTTTTTTAGTAAAATATGTCCGATCAATATTTTTAAAAGTTACTTTAAGTGTCAAGTCATAAAAATAAAATTACAATTAATTTTATAATTTTATGAATATGAATCTTTGATATATGTAATTTTGTACTAGAAAAATCAAAAGCACTTATTTTTAGGAGAAATTACTTTTTTCGGTTTCTACTACTTAAAAACACTTATTTCTTTACCAAATTCTTAGCCAACACCTTCAAAATTCTCCAAACTGATTTTCTTGTAAAAATACATAAATAAGCTAAGTACTTTAGACTTAATAGAAGTTTGGCTTATTTATTTATTTTAGGCCAAACAGACTCTTCGCATCCTCAAAAAATAATTTTATCAAATATTTAATTTTTCTTTTCTTTCTTTTGCCATTATCAGTCAAAGCTTTATTTTAAAAGTATTAATTATACTCTAATCCAATTATGGAAGGAAGACATCTAGAAGATTTAGGTAAGATATTTCCAAATTTATTATATTCTAAAAATATTTGTAAAGTCTTTAATTTGTGTATTCCAACTCAATTTTTAGTTACCCATCTTATTCTTACTTAATACTGTATCAACTTGAAGAGATTGTGAAATCCTATCTACCCCATGCTGTTCAACTTATTTCATACCATATTTTTTAAAGAACAATCAATTTCTCAGCAGTCTACTTTTTTCTCATTTTAATGGGGTTTTTCATATTCATTTACTTTATTTGATACATTGCACTTCGAAAAATCTATGAATCGTAATGCTGATGCATATACTTATTAATGTTGTAGTGGGAGCAAGAATTTTCTGTAATAGTTGGTTTCGGAATAGAAAAGTCTACTACAAATAGTGTTCGACCAGATATATATAAATTGTTACTATATTTTTTGTGTGTCGCTCGCATCATCCCTTGAAGAATCATCCCTTGAAAGGGATGATTAACTCTTATTTTCTCCACCTCAATTTATATAATGATGTTTGACTGGACACAAAGTTTAAGAATGAAAGAAAGACTTTTTTATATTTATGGTCTAAAATAAATCATACATATTTGTGTGACTATAAATCATCTCATTAAAAATAGAATGGAAAGTTTGAAGTCAAATTGTTAACTAAATATAGAAATGTATCAATTTTTTTTTTGACGGACTAAAAAGGAAAGATTATCACATAAACTAGGACTCTTTTCTACCTGACTAACTATCGCCCAGACATTGCTTACACTTATAACATAGGAGGCAGTGATCAACCGATTTTTACATGGACAAGCCAAGATCATCTCACTTAGAAGCTGAATTTCGAATTCTGCGATACATCTACCTCACGGGGAAGAGGTAAATTGTTAACTAAATATAAAAATGTGTCAATTTTTTTAGACTGACTAAAAAGTAAGAGTGTCACATAAGTTGGGACGGATGGGGTAAATTCGATGTCTTCGAGCAAGAATTAGGAAGTTAAGGTTTGAGAAAGAGCAGAAGGCCAAGTTTATAATTGTCAAACGCCAAACGCAATTTATAACTACAAACGTAATTAGTAAATCGCATGTGAGAAATGAGATTATAAGTTTTTTTTTTTTTCTCACTAAACCACTTTATTTCTTTTTATCCTTTCGGATTTAGAATATCGTGAAACCATTTGGTCCGTATCTTTGGCCTCTCGTCAAAACAAGGCACTAAAGCTAAAATGCATTGAATATAAACAATTTTATCATTATCATGTTAGGTTGATCGGTTGTATGTATTACTATATAATTTCTTTTATTTTTCAGATTATCATATTAAGATTCTTATGAAGATTTACTACTCATAAGTATACTTAATTTGATGGTATAGAAAATTTATACACTTAAAACTTTTTTAAAAATAGTTTATCAACAAAGGTGAGCGTAGATTTAAACGAAAATAACATTTTGCCGCCGGCCCTAAGTCATTGACCATGAAAAGTGAGTACTCTCTTCTTTCTTTCATTTTTTTTTTTTTTGGCTTAAGGAATTAATTATTTTTTATTATATATTGCTTTGAAGACGAAAACATACTAAGTCATTTGTAAGCATAGCTCATGAATGAGCTTATCATGTCGCAGTATAACATCTTCATTATAAGACTGAGAGAAAGTAAAATCCAAATTATTTAAGTCCAACATAAACTTAATTTTTCGTTGGGTTATGAACATTTTAATATTACAAATTATAATATTAAAGTGTGACATTTAATCCTTTTAGTTAGTGGCCATAATAAGGCAGAAAGTAGCGCTTCATTTATCACGTTCTTCTGGCAGCTACATCGCCATTACTTTTATTCTTCCTTCCATCTCATTAATCCTATTAGTTAGTGGTGGAATGTGATAATTATATTCCTTGTTACTCTTATAACTTTTAACTCTTTATTCTTCCATATTATTATCAATTTATTAACTCACCTTCCCACCTCTCATAAGGATAATTTTCTTTACCTATAAACAGTTATTCATCCTTACTTTGTGGTGTGTAGAAAATTATAGAGTACATGAAAAAATGAGTTAAAAGAGTGTTTTTTAGTTGAAGGAAGGTGTTCTTATATATAGTGGAGCTTTAGACTCTTCAACTAGACCGGAGTTGTTTGAGTTACGCGTTGTATTTGTTGTATCTGGAGGACAAGCGAGATACTATTCTTATTTGGACCGGTGAAGATTATCTGCATGATGGGCTTGAATCTCCTTAAAGAGAGCGAGATATACGCACCCCAGCCTGAATGTTTATTATTTTGTTCTTCATTTTTATTTTTATTTTCAACTGTAATAATTTGTGGTATGTCAAAAATATTTTTCGCTATAGAATATTGTGAATATTTAACAGCAAAAGATAGAAAATTGTTAGGAAAATCTTGTTGTGTGAATGTTCCGGAGGTAAAAATCTATGTTGCTCAGACTCTTCAAAAAATGTTGATAAGTATTTGTCAGATAGTTTATTTTTTGTAGATCTGACACAAGTACAATAATATTTTTAGATAGGATCCGAACAACATCGGTAACAATAGGTATTTATAGTGCTTTTAGATATCTGTTATTATAGTTAGTTATCTTAACAAACATAACCTTTTCTTATGTTGCACGTAAACTTTCGACTTTCAATATAAGTTAATAAATTTGAGTGCTTAACTAAATAAATAATTGAATAGAAAGCTGAAAAAATTAATTAATTTCGGCCTTCGTTTAGGACTAGCCTTTTGACTTTATATTATCTAATAAAAATTTGATTTTTTCTTCAATACTTTCCGCTAATCATTTTATTTTAAATTGTACTAGGGATGTTTAAAAAGACTTCATTTTTTTTTGTATTCTACCAATAATGCCAATTCACATCAGATTATAAATGATGTCCAAACAAGGTCAACAACCAGTAATCAGTAGGGACGTTGTGGTGAGATGAATAAAATTCATTCACCATAAATTAGATTCGAGCGTATGAGAAAATCATGTTAGGAAACGTTTTTCTCTTAAACGGCATTACATTAATCCGAATTTATAGGAACATCAATACGAACACCAACGCAGAATAAGAAATCAAATAATAAGGTCAACTTAAAAATTTCACTAATGACATAAATTATCATGAGTTGACTTCATTGTGTCCTTACTTTGTTGCTACCATGTGGGGAGGATTCCACGTAAAGTTTAGTGCCTTTTAAAAAGTATCTTCCATTTGGATCTTAGTGGTTTGAGTATGGTATCCCACTAGGAGTAATAAATAGGATTAGATACGCAGTTGATTCCTTTTCTTGTTCAATTATTCAGTTTTTGAGTTTTATTGGCTCTCCTAATTTATAATCGTGTTAGATCCATTGAGGAGTATTAAAACGCTCTCTACATGATTGAGTATATGACCGAATTAAAGGAGTCAATAGGGGTTCAATTGGATCCCTCCACAGAAAAATTGTATTGCGTAGATGTAAAAACAGATTTGTTTGGCTATACGTGTATTGTTAAATTTTCTTAACATAATAAAATATTCTAGTTTGGTGATAATGTAGTTCAAAAATGGTCTTATGTCACAATATTCCATGTGTGACACTCATTTTTTTTTCTTATATAAATTTGTTGCTCTGCCACTAATGAAGAGTGAAAAAGTCAGACCATTTTCCACAAAATGTGCACTTATGAAAATTCAAAACATACATAAACGCAAGCAAGAAATGTGATTTGCATGCCTCTTCAGCTAACTGAGGTAAAAGGTTATCTGACATATATAGTTAGTTCAAATACATTTCAGGAATAAGATTTATAAGTTGCATTTATGAAGAGTGTTTGGAAAGCCACTTAGGAATTAAATTTGTGTGTAATTGGGTGTAATTACACGATTTGACATGTTTATTTAGTCAAGTAATTACTTATTGGTAGCATAACTACATAATTGAGGACCTTCTAAGTTTATTCATGTCCTCTTGTAGGGCTTCTAAAAAATTTCGTAACTTTTTATCTTCGATGGGAGTTTTCTTCTTCGCAGGAGACCTCTCTCATGATTTTCACACCTTTTCCTTTCCCTTTCCCTTGTGTATATTGTATGTATATCCGGCATATCTCCTATGTATAATATTGATAACACGTGACATACACAATATATATATATATATATATATATATATATATATACACACACACATTTCTATCTGAAGCTTGGAGATGCTAATCAAAAGTACCCATGGATGTTGTGTCTATTTATCTATTCCCCAAGCGAGCTCTCTGATTTTGCACTTTTCGACACAAATATTTTCCCTTTTCACTTTTGATTTCATGTTCATTATGAGAAACAATTTAGTGAATTTCTACGTCGGGTTGTTTACTGTATTTTCGGCAAATTAACGCCGGGGTGGGGTGGTGGGTTGAAGACAATGACGTTTGTATGAAGAAGAAGATAAGAAGAATGAGAAAATCACCAAAATCCTTTATGGAATTATTAGAGGTTAGATAGGTTTTGTAAGGAAACTATTGATATGTTTTGAGAATTAAATATATTGCTAGTTATGGTAATTGATCCTATTTTAGCATACCTAGAAAATTATCCATATCATAAATGCGACTTGTAAATTGTAAATCACATCTCATAAACGCCACTTATAATTTATAAATAGCCGTTCGTAAATGTGGCTTGTAAATCGTATTCCTTAACCGCGACTTGTAAACCGTATCTCGTAACTGCTATATATTTGTAGATCGCATCTCATAAATGCTACTTAATCGAAATTGCATCTCATAACTAAGACTCGTGCTAATGAATAAACAACTGCAACATCAACGACAACAACAACATCAACAACAACATACACAATGTGATATGGATCCCAACAAACTCAAGACCATTCACTCGGAGTCAAGCAAGGGAACTCTAAGAGCTACAAGCGTTGGGGGAGCTTGAAGAGAAGGTCTCACGAGTGTACAACGTTTGGGAGATAGCGTGGGAAGAGATTGAGGAGGCTACTACACAAAGTGGCTAGGAGTACAAGAGGGCTAGAAGTGCAATTCATGGCTAAAGGTTGCAACTCATGGCTAAGAATACAATTCAAGGCTAAAGGTGCAATTCAAGGCTATAATTGCAAGGTGTTGGGCGTATGAAGGATTGAAGGTCCCATGTGGATTATTTCCGCAAAGGCCACTTTTGCCTTTGTTGTAATAGGCTTAGTATAAATAGACTACTTGGTCTTCATTTCAACTGAGCTTGAATATCGATAAAACTTAAGTGTTTTGAGAGATTGTTTAGTTATCTTAATATAGTTTGTTTGGTTGATTAAGTGTCATTTCTTAGTTGCTAATTGAATCCTTTCTATTAAATTCACATAGGATTGCTCATTTGTGGATCCCTAATTTGAGTCATCTTTGAATTCAAATAGTATAGGTTCCTTGATTGAATTCCAATTAGGAGCGTTTGTGTTTAATATACTTAAGTTTGCCTATAGAGTTCATTATCAAGTGGGTCTTGCTTTTATCCCCTTCTTTTCTCATCCCAATTTTCATCTATTTTTCAATTTCCACATTTTGTTACTTTTGATTTCTAGAGTTTTCAATTAGGTTCTTATCACAATGTAATTGTCACAACCCAAACTAGAGGGCCATGACGGGCACCTGACCGTGCTAGTCAAGTACCATTTGACATACATCTGTGACATCAATATGAGCATAGGTGGGTCGATAGGGCTATCATATGATTCTCGATAGACTCATAAGGAAACATGCCTGTATCAAATAGTTTGAAAGACTCATCTATATGGATATGCTGGACATACTACATGAGCCAACAAGGCTATCATAATTACCTGTGTGACAACATATGAAACATCAAGTCTGGACATCATCTGACTGTACATAACTATCTACAAGCCTCTACTGGAAAACATATGTAACGTGGTCGGGACAGGGCCCCGCCGTACCCATGCATATGTGTGTGTATATATGTGTGTGTGTGTGTGTGTGTGTGTGTATGTGTGTGTGTGTGTGTGTGACCATGCCGACTCCTGGCATCTCCGAAACAAATGGAGTGCATCGACCTTATCCGCTCAGCCGACATCCTACTAGATGGATCACCAACCTGTATCGCGAGACACCACGTATGAAACGCAGCCCCCAACAATAGGGGAGTCAGTACGAATAATGTACCGAGAATGTAAGGCGTGAAAACAACATATATAAGAATCATGAAAGGAATCTGAGACATGAGAGTCAATCTGTATGTCTGAATGTGCCTATATAACTCTGTATATCTGAAAGTGCCTCTGAGGGCGTATGATATGCGTGCTTTCTTTCAAAAATCATGTACATATATCATAATACTGTACCCGGCCATATAATATAGGCTCGGTGTTATCCGTACCCGGCCATGATAGGCTCGGTGTTATCCATACCCAGCTGCAGTGGTAAGACATGAGAGTCAATTTGTATATCTAAATGTGCTTGTATAACTCTGTATATCTAAAAGTGCCTCTGAGGGCGTATGATGTGCATGCTTTTTTTCAAAAATCATATAAATATATCATAATACTGTACCCGGCCATATAATATAGGCTCGGTGTTATCCATACCCAGCCATGACAGGCTAGGTGTTATCCATACCCAACTGCAGTGGTGTGCACAGTAGGTGCCGTATCCGGCCGACTATAGGGCGGCTCGGTGTGGTAAAATAAGTGTATACATCTATATACATGCGTGAATGACTCATAGGAATAACTTCTGGGCCTTTCGGAGTGAGGTAGGGTCGGTAACCTCCGAATATCATTATGGAGCTAACATCATCACATGTTTGACCTTTGGTGGTTCAATGATCATAAAATTAAATCAAGAATCCTAAAAATGAAGTAATAACATTATCAGGAATCCAAGGGAACGCAGACTTTCTAGCATTCTAAGAATGGTCATTATGGATAACGTTCGTTCGCTTGTTTCGTTCTCTTCATATGATTCATGCCAAAAAGAAGGAAAGGGACAGCCTTAACATACCTTGTCGTTTACCTAAACATCCAACGCTTAGTTCCGAAGCTTGCAACTCTACAAATAAGGCAATTAAATACCATAATCAGACCATATGTATGCTTGAAAACTTATTCTAGACTAGCAAGTGACCTAACGAAATTTGGGCAACATTTCCTCTATAATTTCCATTCCAAACGAACTCCAAATCATGCCCAAACATCAACAACAATATTATCAATAGGGGTGTACATGGACCGGGTTGGTTCGGATTTCTTAAACACCAAACCAAACCAATTGCGTCGGGTTTTTAAATTTATACATCAAACCAAACCAATAAAATTCGGGTTTTTCAACCTCGGGTTTTCTCGGGTTATTCGATTTTCTCGGGTTATTCGGGTTTTTTTTTTCGGAATAATCTTGATACAAAACATATAACTTTTACGTCAAATATTTCTTTAGTCCTAGTAACATACAACTATATAATTAAGGTGTTTCATAAGAAAATAACACAAAATGTGAGAAGAGTGATGACATTGTATTAAAATATTCAACAAAAGATAATAAAATCGGTTAAAATAAATATTGGTAATTAATAAGCCATAAAGAAAATGACCATAATTTAAAAATACTAAGTCATGCTAAAATAAGTACGGCTAATAAGTATTAATTACATGACAAGAAAAAAAAACTTAAGTTCTGTATTTTCACTCTCTAAACCAATTATGCAAAACTAAAGAATAGATATCCAACATTATTGTCATTTCTATGGGTAAATTGAAATTCTTTTGTTAGTATTAGTGTTGAGTTGGTTTTGGTTTGGACTTTATATGAGTTATTAACATCCATAGGATATAAAACTTATTCACATTCAAAATCCTAAGTTCAAGCTTGAATAATATGATAATAGATGAAAAACTATGAAAAAAAATTAAGAAATATTTATAAATTACATTACAAATAAATATTTTTATGTATAAAATATTTTAAAAATTGAATACATGTAATGTCGGGTTGGTTTGGTTCGGTTTGACTTTTTTAGCTAAAACCAAACCAAACCAATTATGGTCGGGTTTTTTTTTCCAACACCAAACCAAGTCAAACCAAACCACTAGTCGGGTTTTTTTCTCGGTTTGACTCGGTTTATCGGTTTGGTGCGGTTTATCGGTTTACTTTGTACACCCCTAATTATCAATAGTTTTTATCAAAAACAGATTCAAATCCAACCAAAACATTCTCTGGAAATCAATCCATATTCTACAACATCGATACTTCGACTTATAACTTTTCTGCTATATTTATCTTCACTTAAAACCAAGAAATCTTCTCATAAACAACATTAGCAACAAATTTAGCATAAGATACATACCTTAAAGCTCAGAAACTCCAAGTCAACCTTTAGCTTCCCTTGAATTAGTAGGAATACAACAAGAAAATAATTTTTGGGGACAAAATTTGAAGGGACCAAATTTAAGGACCATGGCCGAATGGCCATGGTTATTTCTCTCCTTCTTTCTTTCTTTCTTCTTTCTCCAATTTCTTGAAGTTAGAAGAAAAAGGTAAGATTCAATTCTCTTTTAGGTGTTGTAAGGCCTTCATTTATATTGTAGTATGTGGAAATGCATAGAAATCATGAAATTATGGAAGCTTGCATGATAATTATATATGCATGTATAGGGCCGTGTGTATATGTTATTGTATAGGTAAGATGAGTTGGATTTTATGTTGTAATTTAGTTGTGGTTGTTGTGGAAATTGTATTGGAAATGAAAGTTGAATGAAAATGGAATGAAGTTGGAAATTGGCCTATGGCCGTGTGGTATGTGATAGGGAAAGTGTGATGGATTTATTTTGTTTAGCATGTTAGTTGTGTTAGTGTGATCATTATAATGTAAATAAAGATTATATGGGTTAAGTTTGCATGAAAATGGAATGTGGAGAGTTATGTCACATTAATGTGATTTTACGGTATTAAGATCATGAAGTTGTTAAGGTGTAAATTGTTGTTGTTGGAGATGAATTAGTAAGTAGAAAATGTGTTGGAATGGTTTGTCCCATATATGAGTTACGGTTGGAATAGGGAAATTGATGAAAATGTTGAATATTGGACATATAGCTTGAAATGCTCTTAGTTTATGTTTAAATGACCTCAAATTAGTGGATGAATATGTAAACGTTCTGTTGGTTCGAATGTGCGCAATTGGAATGAAAGTTGACATATTATGTAGTAAGGAAGACTACTGTGTTGGAATGTGTTTTGGATTGGTTGTTTATATTGTTGTTGATTTGGTTATTGTTATTTTGGCCGAGTTCCATTCTCGGGTTGTTGTTGATTGAAATTGGCCGAGTTTAAATCTCGGGGATGTCATATTTATATGGGGGAGATCTTTGCCGAAATTTCGGTAGGCAAATACTAAACCAAAGTTGGAATTTTCAAGCCTCATGAATAGTAAGCGGTAAAGGTGACCATTTGCGGATTTTCGACGGCTTGAAACGGATTTGAGTTTAAGCGAGCGCAAGTCATCCGTAAGGTATGTAAAAAGCTCTCCTATTCTTTTCACGGCATGTCTTAGATGTTCTAGGCTTGAATTTGGACCTCGAGGACAACTCACTCCCTCGGAATCACGTTCAAAACGCCCCTTTTTTCATTCGAGTAAAATTGAATTGAATGTTGTGCGAATAGTTAGAAAAATTGTTTAAGCCTCTAGAACCGTACAAACCTTGTCGATCATCTTAATCTCTTTGTAAGCGACGTTATGAAGTTTAACCTACGTAATTTACGTACGCCACCTCATTTGGTCGAGGTGGGCCCACTTTGTCCGAATTTTCTTAATAACTATTAAAACTACCTTTGAATATGAAACTAACAAAACTTTTGACTACTTTTCTAAGTTTTAACGAATAATTTGCTATAAGTATTTTATTGAGTTTTATGACTACTTTGGGATTTGAAACTACCTAAAGACTATTTTGACACAAACCATTCCGGTGTCCGAAAGACTTATGTTACGATTATGGCTGCCAAATGTTCGCTATAAGTCCCGCCATCGAGCTAGGCTATAGAGTCTCTGTATATGTTTTACGTTTTGATATACAAACGACTCTAAGATTCTATTTTGATAAGACTCCTGCTTGACCTTAAAAAGGTATGTCTATGCCTCTTGGGATCTTTTTTCATGATATGTCATTTGATTATTCCGTCGATCTCTCGTATGTCCGTATGTTTTATATTGCATAAGTTTCTCACTACTCCACTCGTGGACGCCTCAATGCTTCCTTTCCACCGAGCCCTCGGGATATGTTATCACGCGTGTTCCTGCATTGTTCGCCAGGTGCCTCGTAGAGAGGGGCAGTATATATGTACATGGGTTGTGGTGTATGATGTGTCATGTACACACTGACGATATGATATGGCCACATTTGATATGCTATGATATGTGCACATTCGATATGATCGATTCGATTGTGGCGCCGGCGTCGGGGCGACCAACTTGCGATTTCAGGGTCCCGTGAGGAGGGCCGCTATAGCATGTTTTACTTCTATGCATCTATTTATGTTTTATGAGTAAGCATTTCGATTCTCGTTATTACATTCATGTTTCGTATCTCTCGTTTCAGTTATGATTAATTTATCGTATTTTATGCTTTACATACTCGATCATATTCCGTTGACCGTTCTTCTGGGGCCGCGTTTCATGCCTTGCAGTGTACACCGGACATGTATAAGACATTATAGAAGATGCCTCGGCGGGAGTTAGCAAGCTCCGGTGCCCCGGGTCCGCCGAGTCGAGAGCTTATGTGATATGTTTTCGATTGTACGTAGAGACTGCGGATAGCGTGTGTGGGTTACGGATGTCGATTGTATGGCGGCTCCCCGCCGTCATGTCATTTTGTATTATGTCACAAATTCAGGTATGGTTACAAGTTCTGTTGATTTGTATATTACAAAGATAATTCGAAATATTTTGTACTTGTCATTTTTGTCAAAAGAGTCCGAGAGTTTATGTATGTAATAAGAGTCAGTGGGTTCGCTCGGCTCCGAATGTGGGGTCGGGTGCCCATCACACCCTAGTAAAATCAGGGTGTGACATTAGCATAAGATACATACCTTAAAGCTCAGAAACTCCAAGTCAACCTTTAGCTTTAAGCTCAAACGAGCAGCCACGCACTTGAGCAATATAGTTACTATGTTTTTTGCACTAGTTCTAAGGTTTCTAGGGTGTAATCCTTGATTATTTGCTAGATAAGGTTAGGGAGGGTTTGAGAGAACTTTGGAAGGAGTATATGGGCTGATGAAGGCGAAGAAGGAGAAAAATAAACGTAACACACAGATAGATACAACTTCTGATTGACCGCCTTAATTTCTCTGAGTAGTTGATGTAACTGACAATGATTGTCGAACTTCGACTGTCCGTGTCTCTCACTGTCTTTCTCCAAATTGAATCGTGCTAGTTGCATTGGAAAGAAGACTCGTTGAACTTCAGTTTACATAGGTTATGAATTCCGTAGCTCTTCATATTCTAGGAGATATACCCTCCTCAAATGGATCAAAAATCCTGTCCTGAATTCTGTCAAATTTTTTCCAAAGTTTCAACAAATTTAATTTCTTCGATTCGCTTAGCATCCAACCTTCCCGATACTTACTAAACATAATACCAAGCTCTCATGTATGAAAAATGAGCATGTATAATACCTTATGACCTTGACGATAACCTCGCTTTTTAAATCTGCATCAACTAACTCACGACTAAACTTTACGTATAAAAATACGAGGTGTAACAGTAATCTCACAAGTGGGATCCAGACATAATAGTTTTTTTTTTTTTTAATGCAGAGAGTCTTTTTGATAGGCATACGACTTGTAACTTTGACGACTAATATACCCTACTGCGACTTATGACGTCATCACATCTATATTTAGACACTCAATATGACGTCATCACATTACATATTTAGACCCTCAAAAAATAAAATTCATTTCCACTTTAACGTTAAAACCGTTAAAACATTCTAAACGTGCCTAAAGCAAAATCCCTCATTCCTTCCTTCTTTCCCCCATTCTTTCTAAAAAAAGAAATTCAATGCAGAAAATTGGAGAAGAAATATAGCACAAAAATTTGGGGACAAAAAGGAGGGAATCAATATTGAATAAAAATAATAATGGCATTTTCATGGAGTTTCATTGGAATAAATATTTCTGTTTTTGTTTTGGTTGTATCATCATCATCAATAGCACATGCTGTAGATAGCTCTTGCAGCAATGACATCCATAATGTAAATATTTCCAACCCTTTAGCTTTTTTAGAGAAAATTAATTGTGGGGTTTGTTTTTTTGGTTGTAATTGTGTTGAAAAATCATGTCTTTGTATTTTTTTTTTTTTTTTTACATCTTTCATGGTTAATTGTAGCATATTTAGAGAAAAAGAATTGTGGGTTTTGTGTTTTTGGTTGTAATTGTGTTGAAAAATCATGTCTTTGTATTTTTTTTTTTTATGGTTAATTGTAGCATATTTAGAGAAAAAGAATTGTGGGTTTTGTGTTTTTGGTTGTAAGTGTGTTGAAAAATCAGGTCTTTGTATTTCTTTTAAAATATAATGGTAATTATTTCCAGCCCTTTAGCATATTTAGAGAAAAAGAATTGTGGGGTTTTGTGTTTTAGGTAGTAATTGTGTGGAAAATGTCACATCTTTGTATTTTTTATTTAATACATCTTTCATGGGTTCTGTAGATTTTTTATTTGATGTTGCCATTTCTTGATTATGTGGAAAATTATGATGGGGTTATGGATTTTTTTGTTTTCTTTTGTGGGGTTTCTGTGGTTAAGAACTGTTTTTGGTAATGTTAATGAGATGATTTGAAATGGCTTTGGAGGTTTGCTTTTGGGTTCATGAATTTGGTGGCATTTGATTCTGAAACTGGAGTTATTTGATATATAATGTTTAATTCTAAATACCCGGTGGAATAGTCCAGGTGGGGGCAAGCTAGCTCGAACACCACAACCATAAGAAAAAAGTTCAATTTTGAGGTTCTGGTGTGCGTGTTATAAGATTACCATACAAGGATTCATTCAGCATTTATTATATAGTATATTATTTCTTTCCATCTGTCTAAGTTACCTGGTACCTGTTGGTGGTGGGGGTTAGCAGGTATCCCGTGGAATTAATCGAGGTGCGCACGGTTAACAAAAAATAATAATATTATGGTTGTATTTAGAATTAGGATTTAACAAAACTGCAACTTGATCATGTTCTTAAGAGATGGAATTTAACAATATGGAGAAGATTGATTGGGTCCATTTCTTAATTGGTCTTGAAGTATTCTTCTATTTTAGTTCTGTTATGCACATGTGGAAGCTTACTGATGTTTAATCATTCTTTTTTTCTTCCTTTTGTTAAAGATGCTGTTGAAGTATTTCGTTAATGAAGGTACTAGGAATTATGAGCCAGTAGTTGGCTTAACTGCGGCATTTGGGTCTGTATTACCCACTGATACTAAAACCGTCATGTTGCCTGCTGTTTTTGCACAACCTGAGAATGGCTGTTCTGCTTCTACCACCAAGGTATTTACTCTACATTCCTTACAGACCTTTACTTGTAGGTGGATACCTGAAACAAGAGGAAATGACAAAAATGATCCCTTATGTTTGATGGTAGGTTCAAAATAGTCCCTTAAGTATGCACTTAACAGTTTTGGTCCTTTAAGTTTGTCAAAAATTAACACTTTTAGTCTCCGTGAAATATTTACCAAACTCCTTCCGGTAGCTTTGACTAGAACTAAAAAAAGAAAGAAATTAGCGGGAACTCACATTTAGAGGAATTTTTGTAGTTTCTGTTAATTTTAATATATTTCTTGAGTCTGGTGCAATTTTTTGAGGTATAATTTGTGCTATTTTTTAATTTCTTTTTAGTGTCTAGTGTAGTTTTTTGTGTTGCATATTTTAGGATTTGATGAGACTTTCTTGGTGTTTATACTTAAATCTTTTTTTTTTTTCATAGTTCCTGTTAAATCTAACAGATAGAGTTCGGTAAAATATATGATAGGGGTAAGTGTTAACTTTTGGCAAACTTAAAGGACCAAAACTGCTGGATGTATACTTGAGGGACTATTTTGAAGCTACTATCAAATGTAAGGGGCCATTTTTGTCATTTTTCCCTAGAAATGTAGTGCAAGTGTCTGCTTGATTAAAATAATAGTCATAGTTCTTTCACGGCCCAATTTTGGTTCTTTAGATCTTTCTTGATGATCTTGCATTCCTCATTTTTTAATTTTGAGAATCTTGGATAACAATAGAATTCATAATTCTTTATGAGCCAAGTCCTACTATAAGAGTAAAGAATTGATTTTGTCCTAAAGATTGATGCAAATCTCAGCAAGGTTGAGAATATTTAAGGGGCTGAAGTGTGAACCAATCACATCTATATCTAGGAGAAGAGAATAAATAACAAACTAAAAAAAAATTAATATAGAATTTTAGGTGATGACATGTACATGTTAAGCAAATTGAGCATCTCTTTGTCCCCTATCAGGAAGTTAAATAAATTTAAACTTCTAAACTTTGCATAGAACAACTTATTTTCAGCTTATAAAGAAGCATAAAGAGTAAGTTTCACTTGTGAAAATGGAAAAGCAATTTCTTCCTGGTGGGCCGCAGTGGGGGTTGAAATAGGAGAAAAGAAGTAGAAATGGCGATAGGTCGAGGATGGTGTAGCACTATGTACGGGGCGGGCAGGAATGATTTTTTTGATAGCTCAAAAGTAGCTATAATCTTTCCTTTTTCTTTTTGATTAGTTTGATGAACTAATCACATACTAGATAAATACCTTACTAAACAACCTTTTGTTCTATCATGAGTCCTGTCAACAACCTCACCCCTCTCTCTGCCAGCAACTCATCTTCCATGTCAGCCCTTATCTTTTAAAGTTTTATTTTTATGTTTTGTTATGTTTATTTATGTAAACTATTATTTAAATTGTTCATAAGTTTTTCAAATGAAAATCATTGTTTAGATCATCTTGGACTTTAAGGAATAAGGATCGTGTATTATAAAAATTGTCAAGTCTTCCAAATTTAGATCTTTTTCTTCTTTTTTGTCTCATTTACAAAAGACTATATGACTACATTTTGACTTTTATGATTTTATTTAAACTATTTGTGTGATCAGCTATATTTTGTAAGTTCTTGCTAAAGATAACATATATAGTCCAATTGCAAGAATATCCATTATATTAGCAATTTGTGAGTCTTAGTTATTCTTTTAGTTTTTTTGTTTCTCAAGCTTCTGTTAATTAGAGATACAAATTACAAATACAAGTGGTATTTTACAAGAAAAATATCCTTTTCATGGTACTATTCAGAAGTGGAACCACATACTAGTGTGGAAGAGTTTCGAGTAATAAAATAACCTGAAAGGGTTACCACTAGGATCTACTGAAAGTTAACTATTGCAAACTGATTTTACTTTGAATACCAAAGATGTCTAAATTTGCTATATCTTTTTGGTTGCTGTAAAAATAGGTTCGATCATGTGTGGTGTTTTTTATACATTAATAATGCAGAGATATCATTTGTTCTAGTTATCAGGCCTTGTTGCACTAATTCGTAGAGGTGAATGTGACTTTATAACCAAGGCCACGGTTGCCCAAGAAGGAGGTGCAAGAGGTGTTGTGATAATAAATGATAAAGGAGGTTGTAACCCTGACACACATTGTCATCTTAAGTCTTTAAGGTCTTTTTATATGTTTCCTCTCATCTCTTTCTGATATGACGCCTTTTTTTCCTGCATTTACTTAGGTCCTCTGGAGATGGCTTGTCCTGATAAATCTACCATATCAAATGTAACCATTCCCGTTGTTTCTATTTCAAATGAGGGGGCAAATACGTTTGGTAAACTCGTCAGTGATGGAATTAAAGGTAAAGCCCTGGCCTCATATATATAGCTTTGTTTTGTCAAAGTTAGCTTTCTCTTGGATTCTAATTTTGGTTGTCAAGATGTTGAGTAGCTTATGATGTAATCTACTTTTCTAATATTACATGCGTTGCAATTCATATTAATGAGTGCTTTTAAAGTATGAAAATATATCTATTCATATATCATTGAGATGTAATCCATTTCTTGCTGGTAAACTTTTGGTGCACATGAGAGGTCCTTGTTGCATATATTATTGGTGTATTCTGTAGGAACTGTGACATTCGTGTGTTTGTAGAAAGCTTTTAGATGTTCTTCATCTATTTATTGTGTATCTCAATGATGTGCCTTCATTGCAAAAGGCATGTCACAAGTTAATACTTTGAAAAAGCAGTTAAGCAATGAGTTTGAGATGAAGGTTTTGTGTAATGCAAAGAAGATACTGTAAATGAAGATTACAAGGAGCTGAGAAACTTTTTCAGTATTTCAACATGAACAATGCACAACCCATAACCGTACAATCAGTTGTCCATTTCATGTCATTGCAGACATGTCAGTGAACCAGATGCAGAGATGGTGTGTATGCCTAGTGTTCCTTATTCTGGTTATGTGGGTAGCCCCTCGGACTCGGAAAGGAATAGCGAAAATAGCCAACCCAATAGTTCTGATTCCGCAGTTGCCTCTGTTGGAACTAATGAAGCAAATGATTGACCCATCATATCATCTGAAAAAACAGAAAATACGAAAAAGTTCTAACTCACAACTAATAACATTGATTTAATTGGCATTGACATAATATGAATATTTTGTCTATTAAGTAGGATTCCGCAAATACCTGAAATCATGTATACTATGGTTTACACTCATCTTCATATTTCATATGCTGGTAATGTAGTGAGTAAACACTATTCAAAAATCTAGTAAGTACATACTGGGTATGTCTATACTCATCTTGACATTCATATGCTGGAAATGTAGTGAGTAAATACTATTAAAAAAATAGTAAGTACATACTGGGTATGTCCTAGGAAAGAGCATTGACCAGCAATGAAATGGATTTTGAAGTTCTTAAACAGTACTACAGGTGTTGGTCTGACATTCAACAATGTAAAGATGGTGATCAGTTATAGGCTATGTGGGTTCAGATTATACTGAAGACTTGAATAAGATGATATCTCTAATATTTTACTTCTATGCTCTTTCTAGTAGTTCCATTAGTTAGAAGGAACGCACAAACTATAATTGCTGTTTACACATGAACCTTGAAAATTGAGCCTAACTCAATTCCAAAATTTAGCTCAATAGGTGATGATCGTCCAGGAGCATATAAATTTCTTTGGTTAAACAGTAAATTTTATTCAACTAAGTATGCTAATCTGCACAACTAGCTCATGGGACTATAGAGCTAGATCCAAACAAGTATATCAATTCAGCCATACAGCTAAATAAAGTTATCTCAACTATGAAAGTAACCTATGCAACACTAGAACCATTAGTGACATGTAGGAAATTATTCAAACTATCTAACACTGTCTTCCATTTATTCTTCCTTTGACCAAATATATGGAGCTGTAAGACAATATTCTTCACTCTGAACCCTGCAGCTTTGCTTTGCTTCTGAAATATTCGAGAGTTCCTCTCACTCCAGATATGGTAAATAGATGCTGCAAACAAGAAACCAAGGATGTTACTTGTAGGTCTAGAACATGACACTGCATTGATCCAGTTCACCTCCTGGACCAGTTCAGCAGTGTTAGCCAGATGTACTTAGAGTAGGGGCACTCAAAGTATAGATGTCCTAAAGTTTCAACCACATTAGAGAAACATAAAACACATTCCTGAGCCACCTAAATGCCCCATCTGCTCAGCCTATCAATAGTGGATAACCTTCCATGTAGGGTTAGCCAGAGAATGAATTGATGCCTAAGTACCAGACCTCTGGTTAAGGCTAACTTTCTCCAGGAAACCTTTGGGTACTGAGGGAGAAATGGTTCATATGCTTTCTTGATACTGATTGGAGTTCTGGACACAAAGATCTAGGTTGCTTATCCTATTGTCATCTGAATTGAACCATTTCCTTGCTTCAAAGATTTTCTTAACTAGCCAACTGGCCTGTTTAGGTGTATCTGTCTGAGTGATATCCCTCCTTTTGATGTAGAATGAGTGAATCCATAGGACCCACGATATGTCCTCCTTCTTAGCGAAAGACTGCAAAGAGCTTACAGATAGCTGTCCTATTCCACAGACCAAAGTTTGTATACTTTACTAATGTGGTATTCTGACACCCCTTCTCTGCATGCCCAAGGTTGGTTACTTGGAGATGGCTAACATAGTACAGATGGCCCAACCTTAGGTAGCCCAAAGGATGAGTTTGGCTATGATACCATATTTTAAAAAATAGAGCTTAGACCAACTCAACGTCAAAAACTATCTCAAGATGTGAGGATTTTCCAAAATCATGCAAGGAGGCTACAACACATACAATTAAATAATGTAGGATTCTAACACTTCTCTGAGCATGCCCATGGAGGGACATCTAGAGAATGGAGTTGCATAACATGGGTGGCCTACCATTAGGAACAAGTCTGGCTCTGGTCGTATATTTGAACTGATACTGATCATTACTCATATTTAACCTGAAAGGATTGAGTTTGAATCTGTATATTGTAGTATTCATTCGGAGGAAGAGTCCTCAATATATACAAGTATGAAAGGCTAAGGTTTTAAGAGTTTGAATGAAGTAGGAGATAACAGAGAATTTACCTATTCCTATTTTATCTCTACAATACATATATCCAAACTTCAATTCAAATATTACGTAGAATCTAGAATGTTCCTAATATCCCCCCGCATGCGCAACTGTGGTGAAAACACTGTAAGCTTGTCTCGCAGGAATTGAAAACGTTTTGTAGAGAGACTTTTGGTCAAGATATCAGCAACTTAATCTCTGGAGCTAATATAACGAACTTCCAAATCTTTCGATGCTACCTTTTTTCTGACAAAATGAAAGTCAAGTTCAATGTGCTTAGTTCGAGCATGAAAAATTGGTTAGCTGTGAGATAAGTTGCAGATAAATTATCACACCACAATTTGAGGGCAGCAGGAATGACAACACTTAGTTCTCTAAGAAGATGCTGAATCCAAGTATTTCAGCCGATGCAGCAGCTAAGCCACGATATTCAGATTCCGTGCTTGATCTAGCTACAACATTTTGCTTCTTAGAACACCAGGATGCTAAATTAGGGCCAAGATAAACACCATAACCATGAGTAGATCTGCTATCATTGGGACAACCAGCCCAGTTGACTTCTGAAAATGCCAAAGAAGTAGTGATCAGATGTGTAAGCCAAGATCAATAGTACCCTTAAGATACCATAGCGGCTGTTTCAGTGCCAGGAAATGTGACTTCCCGGATCATGCATAAATGACATAGCTTATTAACAGAATAAGACACATCAGGCCTAGTAATAGTCACATATTGAAGAGCACCAATGAGACTTCTATACTTAGTCACATCAGAGAAAGACGGACTGCCATGTTGTGATAGTTGAAGACCAGCTACCATAGGTGTGGATAAAGGTCTAGCACCGTCCATGCTTGCACGAGTGAGTTTATCACGAATACTTGGCTTAATTCTTTCTCAAGCCAAGTATTTTTTTTTTCAAAATACTTGGCTTGAGAAAGAATTAAGCCTGAAGAACTCCGCACTACTTGTATTCCCAGGAAATAATAAAGTGGACCCAAATCCTTAAGAGCAAACGAAGATGATAATCTGGAAAGGACGCTTTCAATGAAGACACTAGAGCTTCCTGTTAAGATTAAATCATCCACATAGACCAAAAGAAGAGTGATATGGCCATCATGCGTATGATAAAAAGAGAAAAATCTAATTTAGAGGCGACAAAACCAAGCTCAAACAATGTAGAACTAAGCCTATAAAACCAAGTTCGGGGCGCTTGTTTGAGCCCAGACAAAGCCTTTGCAGTCTACACACATGATGAGGCAACTTCAGATCCACAAAACTAGCTGGTTGTGTCATACACACTTCTTCCAGTAGGTCACCATGTAAGAAGGCGTTCTTGACGTCCAATTGACGTAGAGACCAACTTTTGATGCTGCTAGAGTAAGAATGATCCGAATAGTTGTAGGTTTTACTACCGCACTAAATGTATCATGATAGTCTATTCCTGCTTCTTGACTAAAGCCCTTTGCGACCTTGTAACATTCAATAGTACCATCAGAATTGAGTTTCAACTTGTAAATCCATTTACAACCCACAAGATTTTTAGCACATGAGGAAGGTACCAAGGACCAAGTGCCATTTTGAATTAAGGCATTGTACTCCTCTTGCATAACTTGTCTCAACATCTTTATTAGCTTGGGAAAAACAAGTAGGTTCAACAGGTAGAGTGGTAGGAGGTAAAGGATATTTGGTAACAGAGTTGGCTTGAAGGTTTGAGGGTTTGGACTTCAATCTGGTAACCATATGATGAGGAGGAACAGGAGCTTTAGATCCAGGAGTGAGCAGATGATAGAGGAGCAGCATTAAATAGTGAGGCAAACACGGAGAGAGCCACTGAGATGGGTTGAGGTAATGAAGAAGCTCGACATTGAGGCAGGTGAATGGTAGAAGTATGCTGTCCAGATTCATGTGCAATGGGAATAGGTGTGTCCTGCAAATGAAGTGGAGTGAGGGACGAGTTATGTTGTCCAAAAGTGTTCCTAATGGGCACATGTAATTCTGAACTTGGAGAACTAGGACTAGGCGTGAGAGATAACACACCAGGAGAATGAAAAGTTCTGCATGGTTCAACAACAGTTAGCGTAGGCGAAGCGCGAGGACATGAAACAGTGTATGAAGCTGGAGATAAAGCTGCAAACGGGAAGAGATTCTCATCAAAAACAACATGACGAGAAAGGTATACTCTTCCAGAGGACAAGTCCAAGCACTTATAACCTTTGTGATTATTGCTATACCCCAAGAATACACATTGTGTGGAACGAAAAGCAAGCTTGTGTATATTATAAGGACGTAGATATGGATAAACACAACCAAAAACTTTTAATCAGGAGTCTTATTAAGTAACTTTTCAAACGGAGACACGTTACGCAGTACTGGAGTAGGGGGGTCTATATATTTAAAAAGTAGCAGAAGAAGAGGCTTCATCCCAATATTTGAAAGGCAAGGAAGCATGAGGAAGTAAAGTGAGGCCTGTTTCGACAATATGCCTATGCTTACATTCAGCAGACCCATTTTGCTCATGAATATGAGGACATGACAATTGATGAATGATTCCAAATTGGTCAAAGTATTTGGAACATTTTCTATATTCTCCACCCCAATCAGATTGAACCACTTTCATTTTTCACTCAAAAAAGTTCTCAACTTGGGATTTGAAGTGTAAGAAGATAGTATACACTTCATGTTTTAAGACCATTAGATATAACCACGTATATTTGCTATAGTCATCAACGAATAAAACGTAATAGCAAAATTTATTTCCAGCAAGATAAGGAGAGGGACCCCATATATCAGAGTGGATCAAATCTAAAGGATTACTCGAAATTGAAGTAGAATTAGGAAATGGCAACTTGCGACTACTTCCATATTGACAAGATGAACAAACATGAGCATAAGAATCTCTTGAAATTGACAAATTAAAAGATCTTATGATATTATTGACTACATTTATTGAACATGCCCTAAACAGCTATGCCAACAGAGAAACTAGAACTAGACTTAGATGCTTGCAACACTTGAGGATGACTTAACGTTCTTGGTGAAGATGTTAAAGAGTTGAGTTTGTACAAGCCATGTTCAAGTTTCCCTTCCAGTAATACCTTCCTGGTTGTGGCTTCCTTTACAAAACAAACACGTAGGTGGAACTCAAAAAACACACTATTATGAGATGCAAATAGCGCAACACTAAGCAATGTTATAGCAGGAACATGAAGTATGTTTTGCAAGCGTAATGATCTACCAGAAGATGGTAAAATTGAAACATTAACATGAAAAAATTTCAAACCTGTACCATTTCCCACATTAATTTGATCAATGCCATTGTAATCTCCAGGCGCAGTCTTATTGTTCAAGTCATTTGTAAGGTGATTGGTAGCACCCGGATCAGAATACCACGATGGATGGTTGCGCAATCAAGACAGCCATATTTTGCTTATTATTTGCTTGATAAGCATGATCAAACCTGTGATAACAAACTAAAGCATTATGTCCAAATTTTGAACAAACTTGACCTTGAGCCGAGGGTCTTATCAGAAACAGCCTCTCTATCTTTACAAGGTAGGAGTAAGGTCTGCGTACTCTCTACCCTCCCCCAGTGGCGGATCTAGGATTTTCACTGAGGGGATTCGAAAAATAAAATGTAGTGACTGGGATTTGAACTTGGAACCTCAAGGTGTTAAACCACTGAATCAACCACTTCTCTTGTTTTTTAGGGTGTTCAAAATCCATATATGTACATAAAAAATGAAAAAATACCATATATATACGGTATAATTTTTTGCCGAGGGTGTTCACCAACCCTAGATCCGCCCCTCCCCTCCCAAGGCCCCACCTGGTGGGATTGTAATGGGTATTTGTTGTTGTTGTTGTTGACATTGAACTGTACCATAAGACTGTTATTGATTATTGGACCCATTTGAATGTGATACCCTACCATGACCATATTTTCCAAACGAATTCTGACTTTTTTTTTTTTTTTTTTTCAAGTAAAAAGTTTCATTGATACTAACAAGTCCATCTTGGCCGTATACAAGTGGTATACCAAAAAGAGGAGAAACCTACAACAAATGGTTCTCTCCAAAAGACACCAATCCTCTATACAAACAGGAACTACGTGGGTGCACCAAAAGAAAATAAGAGATCGACTACTCAATTGAGCAAAGCTCATCTCCTCCCCCTCAAAAGCTCTCCTATTTCTCTTCCTCTCCTAGCTCCACACCTCCAGTTGAGCATCAACTCCTTCACGGATCTTGGCATTACTCAAGAGACACCAAACCAACTAAAGATATCCTCCCATAACCTCGTGGCTAATTTGCAATGTAACAGAATATGATCACCCGTCTCCTTGCAAAGGAAACACCATCTTATGCAGATAACCTTCCATTTCCTAAGATTCTCTGCGTCAAAATCACTCCTCTAGTAGCTAACCACGTGAAAAAGCACACCTTCCTTGGTGCCTTAGGTATCCAGACGGAAACATATGGAAAACTATCCTCTGCTCTAACCAAAAGCTTCTCATAGAAGGACTTAACTGAGAATACTTTGTTATTCCCCAACTCCCAACTCAATTATGAAGAAGATCTAGCAATCTCTGAAGCTCGGTCACCTCCCAATCCTTGAAATTCCTCCTAAACCTCAAATCTCAAAAAGTCTCGTTCCCATGTGCCCCCTAACTTGTTTTTGGCAGGAGACTCATATACAATACTGAAATTCACTATGCCTTTGACGTGAGTCTTGACTATGCCCTGATACCATGAAAGGATTCAGTTTGAATCTGTGGATTTTCGTATTCATTCGGAGGAAGCGTCCTCAATATATACAAGTATGAAAGGATAAGGTTTGAAGAGTTGGATAAGGTTTGAAGAGTTTGAATGAGACAAGAGATAAGAGAGAATTTACCTATTCCAATCTTATCTCTACAATACATATATCCAAACTTGAATTCAAATATTACGTAGTATCTAGAATATTCCTAACAAACTGATTTGAGATTCTAATACCCCTCCCTCCAGTACACCTAAAGTTGAGCATCTGGAGTGTAGAAGTTACATCATGGTTGACCTAACATTAGGGTCGAGTCTTACTCTAACACCATGTTAGAATGGACCGTGGCCCTAATCCAGAACTCAAAAGCTACTTAAGATATATAAATTGTCCAAAACCTAAGTTACTCGGACTCTCCTAAAATGTCACCGGGTGCGTGTCGAATCCTTCAAAAGTAGTGTATTTTTGGAGGATCCGACACGGTTGCGGCAACACTTTTGAAGAGTCCGAGTAACTTAGTCCAAAACCATGTAAGGAGAATACAACTTAAAAGCTAGTTCAACTTTTATCCTTGATGATTTTTGTTAGAGACCCAAATTGGTTGAAGGATGGGTTGTTGCCCTTAATATGGTCTTGGGCTATAATCACCTTATGAGCTGGTTTTGGGGGTTGAGTTAGGCTCAATGCTCATTTTGTTGGTGTTAGAGTCACCCATTCCAGTTCTTGGTTTACCCAATATTGGGCATCATGTTTTGTTGTCTACACTTCAGGTGACAGGCCTATGCATATGGGGGAATGTCAGAGGCCCACGTTGGTTGAAGATGAACTGTTCGTCTAATCCTGACCTCATGAGCTAATTTTGGGAGTTGAATTAGGTTCAAGGATCATTTATTTAGCAACTATCATAATAGGGGAGTTATATTCACCTATAAAATGGTTGCCAACAATTAGGTTGCTATATCTGGTATTTTCTCTCAAAATTGGTGTTTGCTTTAGTGGCTTGTGGAGCTCTGCTCAAATGTGAGCCATGGAGCTACTGAGATGTACTTTTATCTCATTAGCCTAGAGTTTCTTTTCTTCAAAATGTCAGTGGTAGCTGATGAGAATGTGGACTTAAAAGCTGTGTTGGCTAATATCAAATGGCTTTTTATTTGCAAACTTTGTTATAGTGACTCTGTAATTGGTGCATATTTTTTGTTCGATCTTATTTCTTGTTTTTTGTTTTATTTCACTTGGAATACTTTTGACATATGGTATCTTTTTCTTAATCCAGTTTCGGTGATGTTATACTCACCAGATCGCCCTGTTGTGGACTACTCGGTGTCGTTCATATGGTTGATGGCTGTTGGAACAATTATTTGTGCAGCTTTTTGGAAAAAATTTACTCAATCTAAGGAAAGTGACGACTATGACCTCACAAGAGCCCCCTCCCCGCCCCCCCCCCCTTTCCCCCCAAGCAAAAAAAAAAAAAAAAAAAAAAGGAAAAGCTGTCCGATATATTTCAAATTTGACATGCTCAGCTTCTTATATTCTTGTAAATTCAGTTAGTAGCAATCTCATCTCTGCTTTTGTATGTGGCTATTTGTATAAGCTTTTCAGCACTGCATCTTGATGATGATGTGGTAAATTTAGTTTACTCTGGCTATTAGATCTTGGATAACACAATAAGGTAATAGTTGTTGGTCTTTCAGAAATAGCTGCCTGCATCACAAGAGCTGCCCCGGAACATACATCTGAATTGACCAAGGTTGATATGTTCTGTGTAATCTTTTCGCTACTCTGCCATTTGCTTTTCCAAATAATCCATCCTTGATATATACCTTCTGTGGACACCTTAGTTTCTGATCAGTGCACTGTTTACATTTTTCCCATCACTACCACTAATAGGGTGTCACCTACAGAACATCTCCAGCGGAAAGAAGAGGTATGCTGAAGCTAAACTGGATCCATGAAGTCAAGAATTTAAAAGGAATTGAATAGAATGGACTCTCTAAGGATACTTGGCCATGGAAAAACCTTCGACATTGAGGAGGTGGCTTATTCTAGAGGTTCTTTTTCTCCTCAGCGGAAAAGTTAAAGGTGTGTGAGAGACGTACTTCTCCAGAGAAGAAATTCGATCTTCACACAGTTTTGAGGATCTCAAAAACTGGCAACAACCATGGTGGTGAGATAAGACTCAAATAATGGAGGCTGGTTTGGTTGATGGAGCTACAAATTATGTGTGTGTGCGCGGGGGGTTACATGTGGTAAATCAACTGAGGGAAAATGGTGTAGTGTTTGAAGACCTAATATTCTCAGATGTGTCGCAAGGTGTGCGATTTTGAAAACCTCTAAATATAAGGAAGAGAATGAGAAGGGAAGGAAAAGCTTGATCATTCCCTTAAGCTTAGTTGGGAATTTATAGTAATTACAAGTATTTACCATTTGGTAAATGTATCATTCAAAATCAAATCAAATCAGATCTAATCTAATTAAATGTAATCAACTTCCTAATCAAGCTAATCAATCCAAACAATTCTTTTATTAAATAAACCATGATCAATATAAATCTTATCATATCTTTACATACTAGTTTTCCCTCGTTTGTGTTAAAATACAAATTATTTAGTATTGGAATGAAATATACCGGAATAGAGCGGATGGAACTAAAGATTCATATATGAACTCAGTTGATTTGAGATTAAAATATAGTGGAACGAAAGATTGATTTATATTTGTATGTTTTGAGCATACTGTGAACATGCCTTTCTTGGTTTTCCTACTTGTAGTTTGTGTCAATTCTGGATAACACCCAATGATTCCTTGCTTGATGATTAAAAGCTGTAATGTCGTAAAAAGTGATATGGTTTCTGTACAGGATGATGTGGTGGTAGCCAAGGTGGATGATGACGAAATTCTGCACATTACTGCATGGACTGCTATTGGATTTGTTATCTCAGCATCCACATTTCTGGTGCTACTTTACTTTTTCATGTCTACGTGGTTTGTCTGGCTGCTGATATTCCTTTTCTGTATCGGTGGAATTCAGGTATTCAAGTTCGTTCTTTCTCCTCTTCTTGATTTTCGTCTAAGCCAATACAATTCGGTCTGTTAAGGCCATCTTATTTCATGGCACTGCTTATTTATGCTTCATTATTGATTGAGTTGATAGTCTGAGGCCATGCATTTACGGATCATTTGGTTGCTGGTCAGGAGGTGATTTATTCATGTATTGAATCTTGCATAACTTGTACCATGTTTGGTAACCTTTTTTTTGCTGTGTATAAAACTCAATACACCAAATATGGTGTTTGGTTAGCAATTTAGAATCCCACATAGCTAGTATAAGTTTTGAGGGAATCTATGTATATTATCTTATGCAGGATAGAAGATGGAATAACTAACACATGAATGACTAAACCCTGCATAACTAATCTCTGCATTATTAATACCTGCATAACTCTAACCAACCAACAAACGACCCTAATATCTAACAGATGAGCAATATAATGATATCCTGTATCTGTTCGTATGGTACGCAAAGATGAGCAAGATAGAGGTCAATAATATCATGTATCTGTTCGAAATGTACGCAAAGAAAATGGAAGATAAACTTGAAGGTCTAAAGATTTTTAGAAAAAATGTGTGTATCAATGCCTAATGATATATATATATATATATATATATCTGTGTGTGTGTGTGTGTGTGTGTGTATACTGTGACGTATTTGTGAACCATTATGTTACTGAACTTTGTGGGATTTCACTGGGTATGTTGTTGCTTATAGTAGTTTTTCCTGCTAATCTAAAACTACTCAGGAAAATGACAACTTTGTGCTTCGGTAGTAACTGTTTCATGGCTGGTCTAATCGAGCATTCAAGTGGACAAATATTTTGTCATGCTCCCACTCCCTACCTTAGACCCTTGATAAAAATATCAAAGAAACTTCTGGGACAGGGAGTGCTAGCTCCTGTACGATGTATACTATAACATATCATAATGATTAACAAAAGTAGATCATCGAGACAATTTTTTGTTCATATCTAAGGAAGTCCCAAGTCGTCACTAGTAATCATTGCTTTCCAGGCATCAACCCTAGAACTTGGAGATAGTAATAGACTTGAATTAATTTAAAGGTATTGCTCTCCTTAGAAAGGTTTTTGTCATGTTTTCCATGAAAGGTCCAAATTGACCATTGAAGGGTTACCATCCACTGTTTATCTTTCTTTTCCTCATTGTAGTGGTGCAAAGACTGGAAAGTCCTCATGTTATGGCATAACACATTGGGACAACATCCTACGTAGGCCCCACTTGCCATGGAGATGTACTCGGTTCACAGATCACTGAGAAAAGAGGCATTCACATGAGTGGATTGCCTTTTCTATTCACTCGTGCCAGATTACAAGGTTAAAATAGTTAAAATTAATTGCCCTTATCAGTTTAATGGTTCAAATCAATCATTTGACCCTTGAATTGTGCTACAGCCACCTGCAGATGTCAAATGTTTCTTGCTATGCAAATTCATGCTTTATTGTGACCTAGTCGCTGAAATTATTGAATTTTCCTCTATAAAAGACTCAATCACCGGGCCAATTCTCCTTTTGGGCATGCGAAGTGAATTAGTAGCTTTGGAGTTTTAGTTATTCGAAACACCTCAGTTGTGCCTAGTATATTGCCACTTTCATATTATCTTTTTAGTGGCCCTATAATAATAACATACTTGAACTCATATGTTCGTTAATGGTAGAAGCATTACGGGTTACATTGTCATGGAGCTATGCTTTCTTAACCGCAAAGTCAAGGGAATGCACCAGCTGATGAGGTGTATTTACGCTTAATATCCTGGCTGCATCAAAGACCTTCAGTTATCTATGATTCCCACTTGAGATCGTAGGAATAGTAGATTTAGCCAACTTTTTGATTGATGGGCATGCGAAGTGAATTAGTAGCTTTGGAGTTGTAGTTATTCGAAACACCTCAGTTGTGCCTAGTATATTGTCACTTTCATATTATCTTTTTAGTGGCCCTATAATAATAACATACTTGAACTCATATGTTCGTTAATGGTAGAAGCATTACGGGTTACATTGTCATGGAGCTATGCTTTCTTAACCGCAAAGTCAAGGGAATGCACCAGCTGATGAGGTGTATTTACGCTTAATATCCTGGCTGCATCAAAGACCTTAAGTTATCTATGATTTCCACTTGAGATCGTAGGAATAGTGGATTTAGCCAACTTTTTGAGTGATACAATGCATGTTCCATGATAATAGTGCCTGCCATAATCTTTTGAAAGGTTAACCTTTCCATCTGCGTACAGATGTAATTGTAATATGTGGACTTACTAATCCATATGCTTTACTTTGCTTCCATTTTCTGTAAGTTGACATGCACAAGTATATATGGTGCTTTGGAGGTTGGGTTACCTAAGTTCTGACTACTCATTCAGCTTTCACATTATTAGCTTACTTTTGATTTTACGCTTGATTTGTGCAACATATGCAATTATACCATGAATATATGCATGTTCTACGTTTTTGGCTGAGCAAAACTGATTCTTCTTTGCATTTGGTCAACATTGTTTCTGCTTGTTGAACTTTTATTGTTTAATTGTTTCTTTCTCAGGGACTGCATAACTGTATAGTGACGCTCATACTAAGGTATGATGTATTGACCCATGACGTCTGTGTCATATTGTGTACAAAATTTCTGATTAGATCTTTAACTATGCTTCCTACAATCTTTTAAGCAGCAAATGTAGAAGTTGTGAAAAGAAAACATTGAATTTACCGCTTCTTGGGGAGGTCACTATTCTGTCAATAGTTGTCCTAGTACTTTGTGTGGGATTCGCCATCTTCTGGGCTTTAAACAGGAAAGAATCATACTCTTGGATTGGCCAAGACATTCTTGTAAGCTAATTTATAATTTCTTCGTAAACTATTTCATGTCTGTTGTTTGTGTGATAGACCTTTGCAGTTGGATATTTATTTGTGTTATTAGTTAAGGAAAAGGCCCGAATATACCCCTGTACTATACAATTTAGAGCAAATATACCCTCCACTAAAAAAGTGGTCTATTTAAACTCATGCCGCTACACAAATGGCTTAGATATACCCTTTTTGGCAGACGGAAGTGAAAGAATCGATTTTAATTTTTTTGATTTTTTTTTTTAAAAATTTAAATAAAAGCCACTTGGATTTAATTAAAGGGAAAAGGTCCAAATATACCCCTCTACTTTCAAAAATAGTTTATATTTAACCTCCATTATACTATTGGAACAAAAATAACCCGGTCATTAGCAAATTTAGGACCCAACTATTAAAATGTCATGTGGCGTGCTATATTTGGGTGAGGTGTACCCCATGTAGCGTGCCACTTCATCACCCTAATAGACACGTTTTGGAATCTGTCACTAAAATTTTAATTTTTCACTTTTTTTTTCTTTTCTTTTCTTTTTCATCCACACTTTTTATCTTTTTCTCTCTCATATTTTCACACTAAAGAATACAACAAAAACAACATACCCACTATATTCCCACAAGTGGGGTCTGGGGAGGGTGGGGCGTACGGAGACCTTACCCCCACCTTTCAGGGGTAGAAGGTTGTTTCCGATAGAAAATCGTTTTTCAGAAAATGAACTGAAAGAAATGCAAGAGTAAAAAGCTAAAGAATGAAAACAAAAAAGGAAATAAGAACAAAGAAACCCGGATAACGATAAGCAAATAGATCTATAGGGGAGAAATTTATAGTTCCCTCGTCATCAAGAAGGCCTTCTTCTATCGCATTACATTCCTTTATGGGTGTTTCCGCATGTTGATTAGCACCAGAGCTTGCATCATTGAAGAAAAAAGAAAGAATTTTTTTTGACACTGATCCGCATTGACGATGAACATAAGCTTGGTTCGACAAATGGTGAAACTAAAAAATAGGCCACTTTTTTAACGGAGGATATATTTGCTCTAGATCGTATATTATAGGGGTATATTTGGACCTTTTCCCTTTAATTAAATTCACTTGGCTTTTATTTTAATAAAGAATCAGATAAATAATTTTAAACTCGAGTTTTTCACTTATCTGAGCCATTTATGTAATGGCAGGGGTATAAATAGGTCACTTATTTAAAGGAGGGTATGTTTGCTCTAAATCATATACTGCAAGGATATATTTGAACCTTTTCCACTAGTTAAATGATCTTTTAAAATCTGCTATGTTATTTCTAGGATTACTGAGTTTATGCATCCTTATCACCTAGTCTTACTCTTCTAGATACTTACACCAGCTGAAAAGTGTTTAAAATAAATGAAAACTTTATTTTCGCAGGGGATTGCTTTGATGATCACTGTTCTGCAATTGGCTCAATTGCCTAATATAAAGGTGTGTTGGTAGCTTCTAAGATTCACCAACGAACATAGTTGATTTCTTGTTTTGCTCTACCTATGTCTACTAATATACTTCTCATTTATCTCATTCCTTTTCTCTTTCAGGTTGCTACAGTACTTCTCTGCTGCGCGTTCGTCTATGACATCTTCTGGGTTTTCCTATCTCCTACTATATTCCATGATAGTGTTATGATTTCTGTAAGTTTTCTCTTTAGTTACAACTTCAGTCTGTACTGCTGGCGCAGACAATTTGGCTGGATCACAAACCTTTTTGCGGGATGTCTTCAGTGGTATATTGGTTTGTGGTCAAACCAATCATGAGTTAGGTCTAAATAAATATTTGTGCAAGAAAATTAAGAAAGTTAAATTAATTTAAAATTTTATTGTTTTTAGCTTTGACATATCAACATAACGAATGTGTCGGGCTTTGCATTAACAAATCATGTTTTATTTATTATGCCCACTCTTAATTATGTGGAATTCACACCTATATACAGGTGTATCTTGTTGTTGTAGTACAGGTGTATCTTGTATTTTATTTGTATCAACTTGGTAAGAATGCTATTATCTCTTCCCAGTTTTTTCTCTTTAACATTTTCAGCATGGAGCCTGTTTGGTCTTCGGTTTCTTGAAAATTTAAAATTGCCGCCTGTCTGGATAAAGTTTCAGTCTTCTTCTAATTTCATTTTTCAGCCAGAAGGGAATGAGAATTTCCCCCTGCTTGGTTTTTATTCTTTCGAAATATGCAACTAATGTTAGGCATAGAGTTTTCTTTACACTGATGTCATTGCTTTTCTTGTGACATGGTCAATGAGGATCCATATAGCCGACCCAACTTGCTTAGGACTAAGTTTCTGTTGTTGTTGCTGTCATTGCTTTTTGCAACTTGTGCTAATCCATCTCTGTTCCGGCCAGAATACAATAAGCTACTCGCATTATTTATGCCTGCATATTAAAAGTACAAGAATTTATAATGTTAATTACAAGCTAAACATTTAGCAATTAGTCCTCCATATAATGTTATATTGTTTGCTTATTCATTCATCATTGTTTAGCATGCATACTATGCATGTGTTCAAAGTAGTTATAGCTAAATAACCTTATTGAACACTTTTGGATATTTAACTTGTCGGTGTGGATTGTGGAAATTTCACAAAATGAAACAAAATTACTTCATTGTTTTGCACCGAAACTGGGTTATGATTCTTATGAAGCTGCTCCGGATTGTTTAAAACATAAAGATGTACCAGTGTGACTTAATTGTTTTTTTGTTGGTATATGTTAATTGCATTTTATTTGGAGTGGTTAATCATGGGTGCTTTCTTTATTAAGCTGGGTTGGATGGTGTTGTTATATCGAAACTCGCTTCTTGTCCACGCACTTCATACCAGAAGATATTTAACTCTTTGGTATCTGTCATTAATTTTTCGCATTGTTGGATTTGGCCTCTCTTGTAGGTTGCTAAAGGCAACAATGCTGGTGGAGAAACAATCCCGATGCTTATAAGAGTTCCTAAATTGACAGATCCTTATAAAAGCTTTGATATGCTTGGCTTTGGGGATATTCTCTTCCCTGGTTTGCTAATTTGCTTTGCGTACAGGTATTTTTGCACTTCAATCATCTTGCAAAAGATAATTGTTGCTCTCTTTCATAAAAGTAAAAAATTATCACCTCACCTCGGTTAAATGATAAGAAACTTCCTTTTTGCATATTACTTCTCTACCTTTGTTCTTAAAGATATTCTTTTATTAGGCGTCTATAAGGAGAGTGTATATGAATTTTGTCGCAATGGCGATTTAGTTTCGACTTTTGAATTATCCCATTTCCAGAACAAAAGCAATTGAACCTCTTGCCTTCTCAAAATAAAATGCAATTAACATATACCAAAAAAAAAAAACATTTATATATATATTTGCAGATTTGATGAAGCTAGAAACAAGGGATCACTAAATGGATACTTCCTTTGGCTGATGATTGGTTATGGGACCGGTGGGTGCTTCTCTTTTGTTTCTTCCTTCTTATTTTTTTTGGTTTTTTCCTGGCTCTTTCTGCTTCTATTGTGTTCTTTCACATCTGGTTTGTCTTAATGCGTTACTGCTGCTCTCAGTTGCTTGAGACCATAAATACAGGTAAAATTCAGAAATAGCCTCTTTTCAGCCCCGTAATTGAAAAATAGCCACTGTCCTAGAGTTTCAAATTATAACAAGTGGAATTCTTCTATGACATCGTCGTGAAGTTTCACTTACGGAATTTGAAACTCCAGGGCAATGATTATTCTTAAATACAGAACTGAAAAATGGCCCGTGCCCGCTATTTCTACCATAAAAACCTGCTAGAAGATTAAAGACCCACCGTCTATCCAAAATTTGGCTGCAAAACTTTAAACAAAATGGCCATTCATTTGTGTTCAAATGACAACTAAGACTTAAAGCCACATACTCTGATAAAAAACCCCCATATAAGGCGAAACTCAGAGACAGAAGTCTCTCTTTACTGAGTTCAGCTGCCATAATGCAGATTAAAGACCCACATGTCTATCCAAAATTTGGCTGCAAAATGTTAACAAAATGGCTTTTCATTTGTGTACGAATGACAATTAAGACTTAAAGCACATAGTCTTTGATAAAAATGAACCCTCATATAAGGCAAAACTCAGAGACGGAAGTCTCTCTTTGACTGAGTTAGCTGCCATAATGCAGATCGTTTTGAGATTCTCACTCCAATGTACAATTATTTCGTTCAATGCCTCTAACTTCTCACTATTGTAATACAACAATGTCTCTTCTGCTTATGATTCTGTACATAGGGCAGCCCGGTGCACTAAGCGCCAGCTATGCCTGGGGTCGGGGGAAGGGCCACACCACAAGGGTCAATGCTTATGATTCTGTACATATCTGTCGTAATTGTTTCGTGCGCCGTGTATGTTGTTAATTCTATTTTTTTACATGTGAATCATATTGATGATCTATCATTCTTTCTCTGTATCCTTCTTTCCATTGTACTTTTTGATTCTTATACTTTCGCCTCCCCCCCACTCCTAACCCTTTTTTTCCAATGCTGCATTTCATTCATTCGTCGCTTTAATCAGTCTAAAATCCACGCAGGTCTTGGCTTTGCTTACTTGGCCATGTATTTAATGAACGGACATGGTCAACCCGCTCTCCTGTATCTCGTGCCGTGCACACTAGGTATGACAAATTAACGACCACTTGGTTAAAATTGTTGTTTAGTTTTTCTTCGTTTTAAAAACCTTTGTTGTCTAGGAACTTGTGTGGTACTGGGGGCGGTGAGACACGAACTGAAAGACCTTTGGAATAATAGCGATGATACAGAACAAAAGGCTGAAACACGTCTAGGAAGCACGCGTCTGGGAAGCGCACGTCTGGGAAGCGCTTGATAAAGCTTTCGAAGAAAAATATAAAGCTGACAAGCTGAAGCCAGTGGTATGTGGCATGCTGCAAAAGCTGTTCATAGAGTTTGAAGTTTACCAAAGGAATACTTCACTATCTTTCTCTTTATGTATAATTTATGTATATCATTCATCTTTTTGGTTCTTTCACATTCAATTAATTTCATTGCAGCTTTACCTTGATTATCATGTAACATCACAATAATCACAGAACAAGGAGAATGTTGTAACTCATTGAATTACTTTCAATAGTAAATAATTCACATTTCTATTACTATTAGTATAGATGTTTCTCTTTCATCTGCAAATTGCTGTTTTGGTTATATAAACTTTTTGCACTTACGTCACATAGAAGGCTTGAATTGTGTGAATTCCAAAACGTTGGCAGTGAAGATCACCAAAAATGCAAGAATCTTTAATGAATACGTACCATGATCACCTTGGTAGTGAAGATCACCAAAAATGCAAGAATAATGAAGACTCATCATGATCACCACTAACACTTGCTGTGGAACCGCAAGTATTTCTCCATCGTAAATCAAAGGTTTGGGATATTAATTCTAAAAATGGAGTTGTCTTTGGTCGGGAGCTTTTTACTTGCCAAAGTAGAATTTCCCTACACGAATCCTGATTAGTCAAGCCGAAAACCAGTGCCAAACACTGGACAAAAAAATAAAAAAACTGGGAAAAAAAAAAAGGACCTCTTTAAGAAATACAATATTAGAAAAAAATGATATACCCTCAAAAGGTGGATATATAACTATATTCTTTTATGTTTTTTTCTTTTTCTTTCTTTTAGTTAAAACTACGGGAAGAGTCTAGAGCAATTTAAAAATTTAAACTAAACGAGTTTTGAAGAACCCTTTTATTGATATTTAAGTAACTACCCTGTAAATTGTTTACTCCCTCCGTTCATTTTTATTTGTCTATTATTCTAAAAATAGATTTTCACTTTTACTGGTCCATTTTCGCATATCAAGAGAAAAATAATTTATTTATCCTGGCTTACCCTTATAGCATTAATTACTCATTACAAATTATTTTTCAAATCCATTAACATTTACGCTAATTAATATGGATATCATGGTAAAAGGCTCACTTCATTTGTTATTTCTTAAGGGGTTTGCAGAGCTCATAGTGGACAAGTGAAAGTGAACGGAGGGAGTATCTTCCAAATTTACATTTGACGCTGGATAACAAGACACGAGTATAAAAGTAGTTTTCTCGAACAAAATTAAATGATATACTTATTATTTTGGAATAATAGCACTTTCCCTCTCTAAATTATTGGTATATTCTACTTTTAATTCTTGTGATATATGGGTCGATATATTTAATCTACAATAAATTTAAATATGTGATTTTTCTTTCATAAAGAAAATATATTATAGACTAATTATATAATTATACTATCGTCTAATATAAAGTAACAATACAAATGTAACACATGAGTAATTAAGCGATGGAACAGTTAATAACAATAGCAACAACATACTCAGTGTAATTCCACTTGAGTCTGAAACGGTTAATATCTATATCTATATCTGTCTTCTATATATTATATTAAAAGCATGAACTGCCTAACTTAAAAGTTAAATTATGTAAATACACTTCTTTAAATCCTAATTATCCTATTTATTATTTAAAAGAAACCTACCGTCTATAAACAAACACAACCCGAACGGATGTGTTCCTAGCAGGAAAAAAAAAAAATCTTTCTTCTTGAGTTTACGAATGTGTCCCTTGGAGAACAAAAGTTCTATCTCCTTTTTTGAGTTTCACTAATTGTGTCAAATATTGCCTCTGAGATAATAACCGGTTTGATATCAATCTTTTTGTCCAAAAATTGTTTGGTTACCAACCAGTCTCTTTAACAAAACTTACAAAGAAATTGATTAAAAGATATCATAAAATACTTGTCAGATTTATCTTGTAAGTTCTCTTTTCATGTTCAATTCTTACTATTTAGTTTGGCGTTTGGCTTATATTTGTAGTATACAGTATATTGCTAAAATGAAACCTTTAAGAAAATTAGAATTTCTTTGACAACCTATTATCTTTTAGGTATATATATTTATTTACTTTTCTTTGATATCATAGCAAAGTTTTTGTTTTGGAGATTTTATTTGCTCACAAATTTTTTGTTATTTTAAATGCCTTTGGTCGTTCTTTTTTTGTCATGAACCTTTGAAAAAGTAACATTTTTCAAGAAAGTATAAGATACAAGTCTTGTAGTACTGCAAACAAATATTAGTATTATTATGACCAGTAAAGATGTGGGTAGTATTAAACTAAACTTTTGAGTAAATAAGTATACTTCTATAATAAGATACAAGTTTGTCTGAGTGATTATCAATGTGAATCGTCATAATTTACATTTTGTTGTTTTTATCTGTTTTTTGTCTTTCATTTTTTTCCCTTTGTTGAGCACTATTTATTTTGATAAAATAAAACCGCTAAGGGCTACTTAGTGGTAATTAAATCAAAACAACTTGTGAATCGTCATTTAGTGGTTTGATTTACAAGGTCAGAATAATTGGATAACGTCTGGCTTACAAAAAAAAAAGTTTAAATTTAAATTAAGGGGAGAAAAAGGCACGTTTCTTTAGTAGTATTTATTTCTCTTCTATCACAGTTTCTGTTTCTAATTCTACATAATTAATTGAGTTTGTATATTAAGTGAAAAAGGCACCTTTTCACTTGCTTAACAATCACCTTTTTCTTCATCATTAGGTGTTATTATATGTGCGTGTGTCTATATATATATATATGTGTGTGTGTGTATTTTTATTATAACGTGGAAGATAAAAGGCAATGCAACAAAGCAATGTTCGAATGATAATAGTAATTTCTCATATATAAAGCCTAATTTTTTAAATGCGTTTGTCCATGATTTTCCAAGCTTCTTTAATTTTCCTAAATAGGATGTAAACAATTCTTTCATCTTCTAAATATTATATTCAATTTTTTCTTGTCATAATACAAGATAAAATGATCAATTAAGTATACCTACATTTGTGCTGGTAAAATGCTAATGGAGGAAAAAAGTGTTGTTATGGATTCACGTAAAGAACTTGTTCGCATAGTCAGGTTGAGAAATTTGGACGAAAGCATATTTGATGGGCAAAACTTCTTCGAGAAAATGTTCCTTGATAAATGTCCTGAGATTTATGGCAGCTCTAAAAATATTTGTTTTAGTATATCTTTTCTTGCTTGTTATGATTATGGTAAAGAGGGATTAATCTATTTTCTATGTTATACTTTATCTGTTCCCTAAAATATCATTTCATCATCTCGAACATCACCCATTTAATTCAGAATATATTAATTCTGTTGCACTATTAGAAAGGACTCACAAATATTTCAAATTTTGCATTATTCGGATGACTCCCATGTTGATGACATGTAAAGAAGAAAATTGTCATTAGTGATGTAGGAACTCTTAGGAGGGAAAGAAATAAGACATTTCTCCCTATTTAGCGATTTATTGTAGAAGACTCTCTTTTTATATAACTGAAATTATATTAAAATTTGTTGTTACTTTTCTAATTAGGGAACTTTAGAATATCGATTATTCTTATCATTAGCATTAGTATGCTAATCAACCGAACAACTAAAAAAGTAATAGATTTCCAAGATCGATAATGTACATTTTTTTAATATATATGACAAAATTTTACTTATGATGTTATTATTGCATTACAACTCATTGCTTGCGAAGCTTAGACGACTTTTAAATTTGTTGCTTTCAAATCCAGGATTAGCGTATTTCCTAATGGTTTATGTTGTACTTAATTAATTGCTCTAGACGGAATGATCTTATTGTTTGCTTAGGAAACTGCATAGTTTTAGTTATAAATTGATATTGATATTATTTTATAAAACGCCATATAGAACATGGCTTGATATACACATGCAACGCACGTGACGAGAAACTAATTTATTTATAAATTTGTGAGTACTCACGACCAGAGTTTATACAAAAGTGCAAAATTTAATGTACATAGTAACATATCATAAAAACTAAAAATAAAACTTATTAATAACTAAAGGACAAAAGTGCTATTAATGCTATTATTTCATTTCAGAAAAAGGAAAAGAAGATACTACCAAGTATTGAGTTGCAACTCTTAGATGCTGACCGAAATGATAAGTATTTGCTACTCAGATTTTTTAGATAATGATAAAAAAGACATCTAGATCTATCATTTTTTCGTGAGTCTCAACACCCATTTATCAGCGGTTTCCTTTTCCTTACATGAAATTTAATTTCATCATTTATGTATTAAAATACATCTCGACAACTATCAGTTATTTCTATTCCTTACTTACTACTCAAACTAGATGTGTTTTTTTAATACATAGATTATGATCAACGGTGGAGTTAGAATTTTCACTAAGGAGATTCAAAATATGAAGAAGTAAACACATGAAGAAGCCAATGGGGTTCAACATCTAATATATATACATAAACAAAAAAAATTAACCATATGTATAAACAGTATAATTTTCCGCCGAAGAGGATTCGCATAAATCCCCTGGCTCCACCCCTGATTATGATAGTTCAAGTAGGAAAAGAGAACATAGTTGGGGTGTGAAACTCGCCAAAAAAGAATAATACTCCCTTCATTTCAATTTACTTTGACTTGTCACGGAGTTTAAGAAATAAAAGAAAACTTTTAAAACTTGTGGTCTAAAACAAATCATATATATTTTTGTGGCTGTAAATCATTTCATTAAGTGTAAAATGAGAAATTTTAAATTAAATTATTTCTAACTATAAAAATATCTCATCTTTTTGGGACATGATAAAAGAAAATGTATCACATAAATGGAGCAGTTCAAACTATGTTTTTGATCATAACTCAAGATTTTTTGGGTTGGAACTTTTTCACATGCATGTACGTAACCCTATTTGTTTAGCCGCCAATGTGAGAGTTCCCCACGCTAGTCCACTTGTGCCATGAAGACAAAACTCAAAATATTATATATATATATATATATATATATATATATATACACACACATACCGTACGCCTTTGTTGACTTGATTACAGCATTGTTAAACTTTAGCTCGTTTGTGCTGTATTTGTAGTGTTCTTATCTCTGATGTAGAAGAAAGAGGAAGAAAGAAGGACTGGTTTTTTCTTCTTCTTGATTGAACGTAAGTTTGATTTTTCTTTCTTTTGTTAGATTTTCGTCTTCATTGTAAGCTGAATATTATTAGACTGTGAATATTTGGATTTAATACTATAAATGTATAGACTTAATAGACAGAGTCAAGTGTTCTCTGTGAAACCTCATAGATTCAACTGCATTTCTTAGAATGCTTACAAGAAAATTTACATTAAGGGTGAGTTTACCATACAGGGAAATAATTTCCTGGAAAATAAGTGATTTTCTTACTTATGTACTGGTGTTTGTAAGTAAGCAGACAATATTGTTTCACAATTATTCATATATAATTTAGGCAAATACTATCAGGGGAGGGGTAGGATGGGGTGTATTTGGATGATAAGGAGGAACGAAATGTCACTTATGGAACTTGTTTTCTCTTCTTCCGCTAAGGAAGTCATTTTCTTCATTTAACTTGTTTTCCAAGAAAAAATGTTTTTCTAGAATTTTGACCGACCAGACATGGAAAATTGGAAAAGCTTTTCTGCAAAATGTTTTCCTCCATGCCAAACACATTCCTATGACTTAGTGATTTTCCTACGAGATTAGACTCTTCTTCATATTAAACCTTATTAATCTTTTATAATTTTGTTTTCCCCAAAAGTTTCCACCCTTGATCCCCATTTTTCATCTGACAGCCTATTATTATTCATGGTTTTTTTGGTGAAAAATACAGCATTTGAAAGTTGTGCTAAGAAAGTTGAAACTTTATATGATAGTTTCCAAAACCACCAACTCTAGTTTATTATCTTTCTCTATGAGAAAAAGAACTTGGAAAAAAAGCATGAGAAATATAAAACCCCTTCCAAATGTTATCTTAATTGAAATTTTTGCAGTATTGGGTTCTATTGCTTCAATTCCTAGATTTAATAGATAATTCCGGCGCACAGCGGGAGCTTTGTGCACAGGGTTGCCCTTTATAGTTCTAACATAGTTATATTTACTTCCAACAGCAGTAAAGATATCAGGCTAGCTAATTGACATGGGGAACGTTCTGACGGGTAAAAGAACTCGTGCTAATTCAGCGGCTTCCAACCAATATAGTCATGGTGAAAGAACTCGTGCTAATTCAACGGCTTCCAACCTATATAGTCATGGTGAAACAACTCGTGCTAATTCAATGGCTTCCAACCAATATAGTCATCATCCATCAATTGATGAGGAAGCGGTTGGTTTTGATGATGATGCAGAAAGTATAATTCAACAATTGAAATGGGGAACAAAGGAACTAGACATTGTCTCGATTGTTGGAATGCCTGGACTAGGCAAAACAACATTGGCTAAAAAGGTATTCACTCATCATAGTATTGATAAACACTTTGACGTTCAAGCGTGGTGCTCTGTTTCAAAAGAATATAATTTGAGGAAGGTGTTCTCTGAGATTCTTAAACAAGTTGTAAGCAATATGGATGGTATTGAAGATGAAGACATGCCTGACAAGTTGCGCAAGAGTCTGATGCGCAAGAGATACCTCATCGTATTAGATGATATATGGGAAGTTGAGGCATGGGAAGAGTTGCAGTTATCTTTCCCACAGGATGAAAATGGAAGCAGAATAATTCTAACGACTCGAGATGAAGAAGTGGCTAGGCAGCTTAAGCACCACAGTGATCCATATTTTCTTCGATTTCTCACGGTGGATGAGAGCTGGGAATTACTTCAGAAGAAAGTATTTCAAGGAGAGATTTGTCCCCCAGAGCTACTCAAAGCAGGATTACAAGTTGCTGAAAGCTGCAAGGGATTACCTCTTGCAATCGTTTTGATTGCTGGAATTATTGCAAAGCAAAAGCAAGTCTCTTTGTGGCTTGAAGCTGCAAATGATTTAAGTTCCCGTGTTTTAGAAGAACAAAGCATGAAGATAATAGAATCAAGTTATGACCCTCTGCAAGACCATTTAAAGTCTTGCCTTCTTTACATGGTATTGTTCCCAGAAGACTACAAATTTCCAGTGTCCGAATTGCTTAACTTGTGGATAGCTGAAAATTTTGTACACAACATGGACACAGAGAACATGGAGGAAGCGTCAAAAATTTGCTTGAATGATCTAGTGAACAGAAGCCTAGTTATTGTTTCTGGAAGGAGAGAAGATAACGGCGAGATAGCATACTGCACCGTTCATGATGTAGTGCGTGAGTTTTGCTTGAGAAAACTTACAAAAGAAAAGTTTATGCAGTACCAACAGTCAAAGGAACCTCAGTTTATTAGGTGTATCCATGATGATCTTGTCCACCAATTGTTGCAGTGGGAAAAATTATTGGATAAGATTCCAAAGTTGGCAGGCTTGAAGGAAGGGGAGTCTTTTGCCCAATGTCATGATAGGTCTCTTGAGTTCATTGCTCATCCAGAATCCCGTGTATGGGAAAAGACAAGTCTTTTACTTGATAGCTTAAGATTTATTCGGGTGTTGCATTTGTCGGATATCTGCTTGGAAAGACGTTTGTGGGCTATGGTAGTGCAAGCAGTAACTCACTTGAGGTATCTTGCAATTTGTACCCGAGAATTTGATTTCCAGTGGGTATCACACCTACACGATCTACAAACTTTGCAGGTGGTGAGAGAAGATGAATTTTCAAGGCGTTTCGAGACATCACCTTCTATTTGGAAAATGCAGAAGCTAAGGCATGTGGATATACAGGACTTTTCCTTCAAATGGGAAGACAATGATCGAGCAGCTTTCGAAGAATCTTCAGAAATTGTGTTACCGAACTTGAAGACTTTTGGAAAGTGCCGTGTATACATAGTCGATATGGCTCCGGAGTTCTGGAGGAGATTCCCAAATATTGAACAACTCAATCTCCACTTTGTTGAACAGGGTTATGAAGTTCATATGCCTAATCTTGAAGAACTCCCACTTCAATCTCTCGAAGTGGGCTTCTCACGCCCAATTATAGGCTACAAATCCATAGGACGGGACGGTTGTGTTGTCTTCCCTTCAAATCTAAAGGACTTGTCCCTTGATAGACTTTGCCTAACAGAAAAAGTTGTTTCACAACTTGCAAGTCTGCGAAACCTTGAGAGGCTCAAACTACGTGGCATATACTTCAAGTCCGAAGATAGATTCTGCCAGGCTGAATATTGCATATGTTGGGATGTCAGTGACTATGAGTTTCGAGCACTCAAATACTTGAATTTACAGAATGTTCTTGTTACAGAATGGCGCTCCTCAGAAGCATCCTTCCCCGTGCTTGAGAAACTAATTATAAACAATTGCAAAATTATGTGCGGTCAGATCCCTTCTAGCTTTGTGGATATCCCAACACTGATGTTGATTAAATTGATTTTCTGCGATAAGTCACTTGAGGATTCAGCTCTCAACATTAAAAAAGAAGTGGAAGAGATGACAGGATGTGATAGTCTCCAAGTTCATATGCAGCATAAAACATATAATGGTACGTGATATCATTAAGACAAAAGGGCAGCGTGGTGCACAAAGCATCTCGTGTTAGCAGGATCCAGGGAAGGGTCGCACCACAAGAGATGTGATGTAGACAGTCTACCCTAATGCAAGCATTAGTGGTTGCTTCCACGGAGACAACTTTACCGTTGCTCCAAGGCTCCCCTTCTATCATTAAGACAAATGAGGCAAATTTTATTTACATCATGTGCACTGTGATACATATGGAATTAAGAAAAGAAAAAAAAATTAAAGTATAATAATTCATTTATGTAACATTTTGATTTTTCTCTCTATTTTGTTTTCATTATTTGTAGGTTTCTTGCTCCAAGCTGAAGGTGTAGATTTTGCAATAGACTGCTTTGGTGCTTGAGATCAAGAAGACATCCGTAACACACTGCCTCTTTATGGCTTGAGGTTGCAAATGATGTATGTTCCCATATTTGTAACGACCCATTAGATCGTTTCGAACTTTCAATACTTGTTGAGTACACGCCGTTCTTTTGTACTCATGCTACACTTGCTGCTCTTTTTGTGCAGATATGACATACCCTCGTGGGAGCATTTTGATGACTGGGTTTGAGTTTGCTTGGAGATATCAGGGTGAGTTGCTTGGCTAGTTCGTAGCACCGTGGACTCCCTCTCTTATTTTACTAGTGTTCTATTCTCATCCAGACAGTGTATCAGATTTCAGACTTATGTATTTGTGTCTTTTTAGATGCTCTTGAATCATATCACAGGTTTTGCGATGATGGTTGTATTTCCGCACTTTTATCATATTAGACTGATATTATGTATTTCGTTATGCTTTCATTTATAATTGCTAATAAAGGAAAAAATCGGCTAAATTGGAATTGGTATGCCTATCGGGTTGGGGTGTAGGTGTCTTCATAACTTAGGGAATTTTGGATCGTGACAATGTTTAGAAGAGGAAAGCATGAAGATAATAGATTCAAGCGACCACTTGGAAGACCATTTGAAGCCTTTCATTCGTTACATGGGATTTGTTTCTAGAAGACTACAAATTTCCAGTGACCAATTCAGGACATGGGACACAGAGAACATGGAGGAAGCATCTAAAATTTGCTTGAATGATCTAGTGAACAGAAGCCTAGTAGTGGTTATTACAAGGAGAGGTAATGGTGAGATAAAATATTGCACTGTTCATGATGTAGTGTGTGAGTTTTGCTCGAGAAAACTTACAAAAGAAAGGTTTATGTAGCTCTGTTGAATTTATCCAGGATAATCGACAGAAAATTTTCGACTTTGCTACAGGTGCTACCTCTGTTGAATTTATCCAGAAACCATAAACCATACCATTTGTTTTTGCACTGCCGTTTTGTATTGGAACCTATGTTTGCCTATCCCAGCCTATGTTTGCTCGGCTCTTCAAAATTGCTGCTACATCGGTATCGGATCCTCCAAAAATGCACTACCTTTGGAGGATCGACACACACGGTGGCATTTTTTAAGAGCCTCAGTAACTTGGATCCCAACAACTATTCGGTGGACTATTTGGAAAAAGAGAATGCAATATGCTTTGAAGCAAGCAATTGTATAATACTTTTGTTGTCTTTTTAATGTAAAGAGGAACTAATTACTGATGCAGAATCTCTTATAGACACACTTAAATCCATGTCGTTATAGGTAAGACTGATGTGAAAGTGGATCGAATTCCTTTTGTAAACCTTTCAAGCACAATTCATGTTTTATATGTGAGGTTATTCTCTTGATATATTTTAAGCTTCCGTTTATAAGTATTATTTTTGAAAAGGTGAATTGCCACATCTCCGTCCAAATTAGTCAATTCAAAGAACCACGTCAAATTCTTATTTCCCTCCTATGTAACTCCTTCTTGTCATTTGATTCATCATCATTTTGACTTTGCTTAGTTAAGTACCTAAAAAAGATCCCATTTGTATATGAGGAAGCATGTTGAAGACCTAAAATAAGTAAATAAAATTGGTTTCTTTAGAAGGTTAATATTTGATAAATCAGTTCATGAAATTCAACAGAATATTTAGAGGGGCAAAAGTGTTCTAGTCTCATCGTTATGCATCAGCAAGAATAATTTTAACGTTACATAAATATAATGAACCAAATGTTTTTCTTTCTTTATTAAATTTTTTGTTTACTCAATTACTCCATATAAAAAGTTATGCCGCTTATGAAGCTAAAATGAATCACTGGACACGAGAGTTCAAATTTTATCAAGAGACAAGAAAAGCTAAGTTCTTTGTGGATAAATTATCACTATGTATATGTGTGAGTGAAAAAAAAAAAAAACCGTGAATTAATTGGAAAGTCAGTAAACTGACCAAACTCCATCTGTTGGAAAGAATAATTAAATGTGGCAATTAAACCGACTTATATACTATGTTCAATTAATGAGAAATGATCCAAAGTTACCCTAACACTATTCGAAATTGTTCAATTTTGCCATGCGTTTAACTTTTGATTTAATCATACCTTTGCAGTTAGCAAATTAATTCATATTTTGCTCTCATTATTATTGGCACTAGCGCGAAATAATTAAACCCATACGGAAAAGGGCTAAAAATGCCTCTAAATTATCAGAAAAGACCTAAAAATACCCTTCATTCATCTGTTTTGCTAAAAACACCCTTATAGATACATTTTTGTCTCACTTATGACCTTTGACTAACCGTCTATGTGACATTTTATTACTGGTTCAATTTAAAACTCTGACCCAATTATATAAATCGACCCACCCGATTTTCTCATCTACATGACCCGCCCGAAAAACATAGAATCTTTTAACAGAAAAATCATTTTTGGCCATTTTTGTTCGACTCCCTCGTCTTCTTCGAAAAGTCCAATTTTACCCCTTAACTTTTGGTCATGATTAGTATAAAGGTAAAGTTCGACCCAACTTCGAACCATTTTCACCAGTCTCCATACTGTAAATTACTCCTTTTTCTCTTCGATTTCTCTTTATATATATATATTCCATTATATATTATATGTATCTCTAATTAAACCAAAACCCTTATCATTTTTTTCTCAAATGAGTATAATTACTTTTTTTCTTTTTTTACTAGTGAATTTGGTTTTTTTTTTTTTTTTCAATGCTGTGTTTGCTCCGATTTATTAGTGCTCTAATCTGCGTTTACATAGTAATCAATTGAAAAATAATTTGTGTAGTTTTTTTTTTTTTTTTGGGTCCTATAGCTCAAGCAGTGGAGCTTTGGTAAAATCAATATATAGCTCATTTTTATTTTTGTTTGATTTTATATTAATTCATTTGATTATTATATGGGATTCTTTCGTTTATGCCCCTTTGGCCAAACTTAATTACCGGCAGTAGCCCAAATATACAAAACTTATATGCTGATACGTATATTATACATATAGTATATGTATATTGTACGTATAGGTAGGGAGTGCTTCCTCCCAAATGGGGCGCTACGCGGCGCGAATCTGGATATAGTCGGGCTCCAATGCGGGTACCAGACACCGGTGGGGAATAAAAAAAATATATATATGTATATATCTATATATTGTACGTATAGTATATGTATATTGTATGTGTAGTATATGTATATTCAAGTTTAAATATGTAAGACCTATACATTTGCTGGCTATTTTGTAAACTAGACCACCCAAAGGTATTGGGCTGTAATTATCCCTTCTTATATTTATTCTATTTTGTCAGTTAAGGAGTAAGATTACTGCGAAATCGCCAGAGCAAGGAGGTTATGCCCATTAGGAGCCTACACAAATCAGTTGGCTGCTCAAATTGAAAAAAGAAATAATCTTTGAGGTATATTCATGGGTTATATATGTGAAGTTCTGGATATGCACTGTCATAATGTTATTGGTGTTTGAGAACTGAGAAGTATTCAACATATATCGGTTTGTATACTGTTAATCTGATCATTCATTGTTGAGAAAGCTGGATATTTGGTTATTTACTGATGCTTTTCAAAATCTGAGATATGCTGATAATGATTAAGGATATACGAATGTCTTAGGAAAACCAAAGCGTTGAGATATAGTTGCGAGCATACTGCATATGTGGTCATGCGTTTGCATATGCTGATAATGATTAAGGATATACGAATGTCTTAGGAAAACCAAAGCGTTGAGATATAGTTGCGAGCATACTGCATATGTGGTCATGCATTTGCATTAAGGACACTGAAGAACATTTCATGTGTCTTTGCTTACTCCAGGACGTAGTTCATCAACTTGATTTGCTGAATAATGTGTAATTTTTGTGATATAAAATTAAAGTTACATTCATGAGCTCCATAGATAGTGTGGACAGTTAGTAATTCTATACCTTGAACTTCTTAGAAAGATAGAAGTGAATCTTATTAAATTTGTAGGAAGGATTAACTATTAAGAGTTTTTTGGTTTCAACAGTGTAGGAATAACTTGTCGTGTTAGTAGTTAACTCAATAACTTTCTTGGATCCATGTTTGTAATATGTTGAAGAATGTACAAACAACATTACAACAATGATGTTGTGGTTATCATTCAGTATGTGAGTCTCTTTGTGTGGATCTCGAACCATGGGAGAAAACCTCCAGTTGACAACCTTAAATTTTTATGGGTGACGTCAAAAGCTGCCATAGGAAAAATTGTTGAGAACTTACCTGTTTGTAGTTTCCATTTAAGGGAAATGGCTCTTTTCTCCAAAATCTTTTCACGGTTCAAATGTTTCAGCTGAATTGGGCCCCAACAATGTGACCTGATGCACGTCTCTGTTCTTTTCCAGATGCATAAACGTGTGATGGTCTTCTCGCTAATTGAGTCCCGAAAATGGTTTACAGCCAATGGAAGGCAAAGACTATGCCATCCATTGTCATCTGTGAACGTAGGACATATGTGGCTACAAATCATGTTCAAATCCAGTGGAGGAAGGAGGCCTAAGAAGAAAATATACTATAGAGTAAATGATCTAGACAGAGTCATGGAGCTTCAGAAGAAACCATCATTGATTTTACACCTAAAATCCATCATTCAATCGCAGAAAAACCAATACCTCCTTCTTAGAGACCTCGAGAAAGAAGTTGGATTTGTGCAGAAGTGGAATTTCATGGGTATAATTGAGAAATATCCTACAATATTCCGTGTCACTGGTGGTAATAGAACTCCACCGATGGTTATGTTGACTGAAAAGGCTGATAAAATTGCACTAGAAGAAGATGAAGCAAGAGTGCAAATGGAACCTATTTTGGTCAAGAATCTAAGGAAGTTGTTAATGTTGTCAGTTGATTGCATGTTGCCATTGGAAACCATTCAACTGATTCAGAATGATTTAGGCTTGCCTAGTGATTTCGAGCAATCACTGATTCCAAAATACCCACAATTTTTCTCAGTGAAAGATGTGAATGGAAGAACTTCCCTTCAGTTGGAAAATTGGGATTCTTTACTAGCAGTCACTGCCAGGGAGGAAAGGTTAGTGTGTGAAGGGGTCCTGACTTCAAAAGGGCAGGCTAGAGTATTGAAAGATGGAAACCTTTTTGGTCCTTTTGCATTTCAAATGCGTTATCCTGCAGGATTTAGGCCGAACACCAACTACCTTAAGGAAGTTCAGAAGTGGCAGAAGATGGATTTCCCTTCTCCATACTTGAATGCTAGAAGATTTGAACTTGCTGATCCTAAAGCTCAAAAAAGAGTGGTAGCAGTGCTTCACGAGCTCCTCAGTTTGACTATGGAAAAGAGGTTGACATCTGCTCAAATAGATGCATTTCATTCGGAGTTACGGTTACCGGCTAGACTTTTGCTTTGCTTAATCAAACATCACGGTATATTCTACATCACTAATAAAGGTGTCAGGAGTACCGTGATACTTAAAGAGGCTTATGAGGGGTCTAATTTGGTTTGTAAATGCCCTCTTTTATTGTTTAGGGATAAATTTATAGCACTTACCGGAAGAAGAGATATTGATTCATGTATCAGTACTCCGTCATAGTTTATTTAATGAGGATATTGGTTGACATTGTGTTCTGTTCTTTTTCCCCAGTTTCTCATGGGTCTTAATCAGAGTTGGTGTTAATCAATAATACCGATGGTCAAGATATTGGCAGTGGTACAGCTTTTGTATTCAATTCTGTGTTGAAAGCGATTAAATACTGAATCAATCATATTAATTGGAATTTTAGCAAATTCGATGCTGTGCATTATTGATGCCTAAAGGTAATTTTCCTATCAGAGGAAATATATAGTTAACGGAGAGAGTTTAGAGGGGGATAGAGCCTAGAGACATACTGGAAGAAAGAGATGGTGTGGACTTGAATGTTTTGAGAACTATCCTGGAAATCAACTAATTTTGTTTTGAATTTTCCGTAGTTGTTTTTGGATACTTTGTTTTGTTTTATGTCAAAAGATTTTTATTTATCCGCTTTAACCGTAGTTTTAGTTGGCATTCTTTTTAACTTGTTTTTAGAGGTCATAAAGAAGTTTCTGTATTCCCTGGATGCTGGACTGCTGGTAGCAATAAAATTCACGTTACTCTACAATAAAAGAAGCATCTCTCTAAATGACTTAAATATTCATTAGTGTTCATATCAAGGATATCTTAGTTTTTATCTGGTTATTTGATCCAAACTTTAATAGTTTCAGTGGGTTGTTATCTGCTTAACTTGGTTGTTTTATATTTTGTAGAGATGAAAATGTAAATAATATTTAAGAAGCTTTTTAACAAACTATCATTCGTATTTGTTAATTCTAGTTAGTTAAGGAATTTTATTGATTAAGAGTTGCAATTAAGAAATCTAATTTCTTTTAAAATTGTACATTTACGTCAAAAATCATTTACTGAAATGGTCTCATTGAGACCTTTTCAAATAATCCTTCCTAATATCTATAACTAGTAAACTGAGGTAAACCAGCTTGAGTTCTTTATGCATGGGCTGGGGAAGAACACATTGTGTGACTGCTTTGCATGTTTGACCAGAATACAGAATTACAGAAATCAAAGGAGTTGAAGAGAGATTGATGGATCGCAATCGAAGTCCACAAGGTTGGTGGTACTCTTATCAAAGTTCTAATTTGCTGATTCAAAGTTTTCTTTCCTCATTATTTTTAGCAAGGAGAGAGGTCTTTTCATTGCGAAATTGCAGGTGAAACTGCCCAGATTCTTGTAGAATTTTTAGAAGTTGCCATTACATCAGTTGTATTCCTCAAAGGAGTTTATCCAAGTGGTAAAAGAAAAATTATCAGAAATTTAGAGCTCTATTTTACTGCTTAAGCTAGAAACCTGTGAACTATGGATCTTGTTTTATGAAGGGGCATTTGAAAGGCGGCGTTACATGAATGTTGTGGTCCAAAGAGCTAGACACCCGGAGCTTCAACAATATATCCATTCTTCTGTCAATGGACTTTTTCCTTTCATACAAAAGGTTTATTCCATTCCTTTTCAACTAGCCCTTAATAGTTAATTGCTCATCTTGGGTACCGGAGCTAATGTGTGAATATATAATCGCATGTTGCCTCGCATTTTCCCTCAGGGAAAAGAGACAGAAGAACTTTTTGTTGCATGTTTGAACTTATAACAATTCTTTGATCTTGTTTATTTGACAAATCTTATTGCTTTCCCAAGGGAAATGAGAGATTCACCTCTAAGCTGTTATTCTTCTGCTATCGTCGTTCCGTAGAAGTAATCTTTTTTTTTCTTTTTTTTTTTCTTTTTCAGGGATTGGTTGAGAGAGTAGCAGTGATTTTTTTTGATAGCAACAACGTACCTCTCGAGAGATTTGTTTTCAAGATAAATGTGAACCAGTCCTATGGTTCAAAGTTGGAGGAAGCTGATCTGGAGTTTTCTCTTAAATCATTTTTTATCAAGCTTCCTTTGTCACAATCGTTAATGAAGGTTCTTCCACCAGGTAAGCTATATTAGGAACTTCATATTAAACGCCACTATGAATCGTCTTTAATCAGATTATATTAGAGTGTTGTATTTGTTTTATGTATTTAAGACTAACTATTGAAGGCAGAGGAAGATGAATGCTATAGACCCTTTGTGCTGAATTGATTGTTTTAGGTGACATCTCACTCTAGCCACCTTAAATAGGGTGGACAAGGAAAAAACAGTTTCTTTTTTTTTTTTTTTTGGTGACAAGGGAAAAAGAGCATATAAAGTAAATGAAACATTTTAATGGAGAACATCCTCTTATACCTATGACATCCCACTCAAGCAACTTAGTTGAACTCTTTTAGCCAAATATTATATATTAGGGCCCATTTGGACATGGGATTTTTCCCTTTTAAAAAAAACAAAATATTGTTTGGTTATGCATTGGAATGATATTTTGGTTAGTTTTTGAAGATGAGTTTTTCAAATTGAAAGATTATTTTTTTCAAGTGAATTTTCTTCCACTCACAAAACTTCGACCTTTTTTTCAAGTGAAAGACGTCCAAACACAACTTCAACTGTCAAATGCTATTTGTCAACTTCAATTTCAAATACTAATTTTCCCTCAAATATCACTCAATTTATGTCCAAATGCCTTCTAAGTATCATACACTGTACTGGCATCTACAGCAATGTGAATTTAACATGGCTGGATCTGATTTTATATCATTTTTCATATACAAATTGATTTCTGTTGGATCGGAGACTTTATATTGACAAAAAACAATGTGAAGTACTTCTACAAGTTTATGATGGACTTCATGATAGAAGAATATTTTGTTGAACAGAGGTGGTTTGCCTGGCAAATGGTTTTGTATTGTAGGACAATAGTTGTCAGTTTACATGATTCAAAGGATGAAAAGTTCTTTTAGTTTATCAGCCGCAACTTGATACATTGGCCTTTGGCTTTTGTAATTTGCCTTTGTGAGAATTAGAAACGGGTTCCTCAACTTGTCAGCTTTGACAGATTGCAGGTGGGAGATAACAGCTTACTTTCGCTCTCTCCCGCAGAGCAGTACAAGCAAAGATGCAGAAATGTGGGTCCCAACAGATACCCGGCAGTGGCAGCAAGCACCTCTTATAACTCCTATCAAGTCCATGAGTAGTGAACCTCTTGGTGTCCAGTTATATCTTGAACATCCAAGTCTCTCTGAACCAAAGGCTTAGAGAGCGCCATCTCAGAGGCATTTGTTATGGAGCTCTTCCAACATCTTAAGGTATTGTGTGTTAATGCAATCACTCCGAAGTTATAGAATTCATGTACTTGTATAACAAAAAGAAGAAGTAAAAGGTGCCAAGAAGATCTTATTGTGGTGTGTTCTTGACATCTTTCTACTTTTCCTGCACCTGGGTTTTCTTTTCCTATAGTTTGTACTGCATATATTAAGGTAGATTAGGCATGGTGGGAGAGATCCATGGAATGACATTGCCTTGGTGCGAGAATACGCAGGGCCCCAAAGAAAACGAACATAGTTAACATAGTTATATATACCAGATTATGTTGAAAAGCAACCTGATATTCATGTTGGTCCAGGTTTATATCAGTTCAGAGTTGTAGTCCCATTGTTATTTTGAAAATTCAGTTTCTGATAGTTACGCAGTGTAAAACTTAAGCTGGTTTCCCCAGAAAAATGGATAGCTCTTCTATTATTGTGGATTAGATTGAGCAGACTTTCTACTCAACGACAACACAGTTACATCTGCGCCAATTTCCAAGCATGTGAAGATGTACAGGAGATTTTACGAGACTCGGTTTTCTTATGTCCAATAACAATATACCCAGTATAATTCCACCATGTGGAGTCTGGGGAGGGTAGAGTCAGGGGCGGATCTACGGTAGTGGGTGGGGGTTCCTGGGAACCCACACCTGCCACCAGGTATGGATCTTGTATTTATATGAAACACATTGAACGTATATCTATTTATAGCTGCCAATGCCAATCCACTACAGAAGATAGTAAAAGTGCTGTTCCATTTTAGTTAATGCGCAGTGGAGACGGGGGTGCCAAAGCTATTGCCATTTTTCTGTGCAACTATTACCAGGGGTCGATACCCTGTGCTCGCATTTTCCACAAAACACCACCCAAGCTGCGTACTTTGTTTCACTTTTTCTTTTAAAAGTCAAAACTGAAAAAAGTCCACAGCCAAATTTAAACTTGCTGTCCTTCATTCTCTCTCTCTCTCTCTCTCTTTTTTTTTTTTTTCCTATTGTAATACAACTTCTCAATTAATCTTTTTTTTAACCATTGTCTTGAAATTTACTATGTACAAAAAAAGTTAAGAATTCAATATGATTTCATCGTTAATCTTTTGCTAAATCACCGAAAGACTAACAGAAATTTTTGATAACTTATTGCCAATCCGTTGCTAAATAGGATTAATGGAATGAATTTGGATTTTAAATTAGATTTAATTTTCAAGTTTGATGTAATATATACATATGTATATATTACATATCTCCCTTTTTCGATTATTATTGTATATTAATTTGAGTTCATTCGAACAAAAAATTTTGTCCAAACTTTTGGCAAAAGGAATTAGAGTTTCCTTTAAACCTCAGTTGCTTAAACATTTTGCCCCTACCTATTTCGACGGTAGGTAGGTTGTTTCCAATAGATCTCCCGCTCAAAGAGAGATAAAAAAGCATTAGTAATAATACATTGTAATAATAAGCAGCAAGATAATAGGACCATTTTAGTTAATATATAAACAGGGGTTGCTATTGCCATTTTTCTTTCGCAACTATTACTACATGAATGGTTTATTTAGGTTAACTTCCAAAATCTGTTTATTTTAAAATGATTTATTTATAAATGGACGAGCAATAGTTTCTGCTTTCTCAATCTCAAAAAGTAATCTTTTAAGTATTTATCATATGGATCTTAATAAAGTTTTAATTTTTTTTAATTAAAATATAAAAAATAAATTTCACACTACATAAGATTTTACAAGTAGCGCATGCAGTCTCGTGTAAGGCAATGGCCACACTTTGTTTGCTCACGTAGTCCCCACCCATTGATACATCATATAATTATCTCGTCTAAAGATTGAAACGGCTAAAAGATGGATAACTTTGTTTATAAATTTCTCCCTTTAGCATAACTTAATTATTGATATTTTTGCATCACACCCTTAGTTTGTTATAACCAGAGGAATTAGTTTGTTATAACCAGAGGAATGTGATGGAATGGCAAATATTTTTGATCCTTTTAATCAAGTCTCTAGTTCAAGCATGAGCATGTGTATGGCTAACTTTTTGGAAGGAGTGTGTTCACCTGCTTAGAGTACACTCCTATACAAATCAAACCAATAAACTTCATAAATTAGATGCTAAACTAAAAACCAAAGTGAGTTTATTACTTAGAAAAACCCGAAAACGTTTTGACTTAGCTCGAGACATTTTGGCACTGAAAAAAGAAAGCTCCAAGCCCAAAAGGCAAAAGAAACCCTGCTCAACTTTTATCTCTTCATGTAAGCATAGTGCTTTGGAAGTAAGAGAATTTTTTGATGAACTCAAAGCTTTAAAACCTAAGATCAATTGTCTCGATGACATTGATACTATCCCTCTCCAAACGTTTAGATTTGCGCCCATTCATCAAGATCATAAATCTTAGTGAGACCAAGCACGTTGCCACCAGAAGCACAAACACGTACAGCCATATTTCTTCTAGAGCAACTAGAAAGAGGGGGTTTGCATGAAATACGGGGAAGGGAGTATTGGCAAAGTTGATCGAGTCAATTTAACCCCATTCGTACACCACTGACATCTTTGATCAAGTCACTACAATTTGTCATATACATGAAGCAACAACTAACAAGACCTCCTAATTTACATAATAATGCCAGACATAAAGGTCCCAAGTTGAGGGAAAGACCAACTACTGCAACAAAAAGAGAGTATAAACTTATGGCAGACAGCCAAAGATCTGAAATGTTTCCAACTCATTTACCCATGTGAGTTAAGATCCTACTAATCAAGGCTTCTTTCTTGCCAGTGACTGGAAGGTTATGTGCAGCTAGATAATACTTCAACTCTACAACTGTCAAGTCCTTTAACTGCAAGATCACAACAAAAAGAAGTGAAATACAAATATGTACTACTGAAAACTAATGGAATTCTATGTACATTCTGAAAAAGAGTCATTGTGTTGTAACAGCTTAGGCTGGAGTCCTTTTTTAGAGCCTGACCCACTAAAAGTTCCTCATTCACTTGAAGCATTAAACGTTCTTCTTTGCTCCGCTTAGTTTATCTAACCCAAACTATTCCCTCGTAAATTATAGATTGACAACATTTTGGATCTGTTATAAAGCCCAGAACTAAGGAAACAATCTATAGCATAACATCATAAGTTTGGAAATGTTACCTTCCCATTATCAGCAAGGTCAGACCAGTCATAGTTAGCATATTCTTTCATAGCATTTGCTTTTCGTTTCTTTGTGGGTTCAGCTTTTCCATCAATGTTTGAGTCCTCTTCCTCATAATTCTCGCCATATACAGAGAGCTTAAATTCTTCCAATGCTTTGACAATACCAGGCCTTGCACCCAAAGAATATATAAGCAAAGAAAATTTCAGAATAATAAATTTTCTGAACATAGAGGCAAGTTATAAACTAAAAGAGACCAAAACCACAGACTAAAGGGACCTAAGATGGTGGAAATCCATCACTACCTGGCCATTCCTTCTTCATCTGGAAGAGTCTCGTCTTTAATTTCAGGCATCTCGTCTTCATCAAGTGCAAGAGCTTGCAATACTGCATAATGTCTCTGCAATGCTGCAAAAAATGATCTTATAAGAATACCAAAGGAATTTCAATATGATCAAAATATAACCTACAATTCTATGGAGAGGTGATATATACATATATGTGGGAAGGGGCACTCCACTTCATACAGTTCTGCAGAAATTACGAGTGTGTGTTAATTGGAGAGGGTCTCCAATGAATTAGGAATACTACTTCAAACTTGTGTTCTTTCACACTGATTTATAAAGAACACATAATACAAAATATCCTTCATGGTTTACTTTGCAGTATTCTCTAACATCAGCCAGATATGTCAGCTTTCTCTAATAAGCAAGACGACCATGAATCTTGATCATGAATGACTTACAAATAGTACATTAATGGAAAGGTCATACTGTTGAACCTAGGCAAGTAGAATGACTTTTTGCAATCACTTCTTTATACATTTTTGTCCAAAACATATTTCATCTTTTTTTAATATTCTGCAGATATGCAGATACATCATTAATGAGGACGAAAGATTAGTGTTTCGAAAAGCGAAAAGCGCAAAAAAGCAACAAGGTCCTTGAGGCTTGAAGTGAAAAGCAAGAAGTGAAGTGCAGACTTATTTGGAGCAAAGCGAGCAATTACAAAATTTTAAAACACACACATATATGAACTTAGTACTATAATAATCAAATTGCAATTAAAATAGGGGAAATTTCAGTTATAAACAATTTATGGGTCAAAATTACATATTCATAGCCCATATTTTAAATTACAAACCTACAGCCCAACATTTCATGGCACTACTCGAATATTCACCTTTATACAACAGTACTACCTAAGTACTGGTCTATAATACAAAGTTGTTACCTGTTCAAAAAAAAACAAAAAAACAAAAAAAAAACTTTATACACCTATTGTAGACAATGTATACACCTTGTATAAAAGTTTATAATAATGTATAAGACTAGTATACAATATTATACAACAATATATAACTTTATACATCTACTGTAGACAATGTATAAACCCTGTATAAAGGTGTATAATAATATATATGACTAGTAAAAAACTGAAGAGGAAAAAAATGGCTATGGCGGGTAATTTAAAAAAGATGAGCTAAAACGGGTAAATATTTTGCCATAATTGGCATGCAGTGTAAAATTCCCATTAAAATAACTAATCTCAACAAACAATATACAATAACAACAATATTAATCCAACTTTTTTTGAAAAGAAGACAACATTAATCCAACTAATCAGAGTTTAAAATCAAAGAATTGACCAGTTTCCAATTGGGTTACTCTGTCAGTCATCGTTTGAAGCACACATTTCTTTTAAGGGCATGGCTACACGCGTTCACGTAAGCAATAAGCCCTCACTTTGCATTGTTCTATCGCTTTAAGCGACAAAGAGATAGCTTTTGATAACTTTGTAACAGATATTAAACACCCATCTTAACAAGACTTGTGTTAAAAGAAGTTTTTTTAAGTTGCTAAGCAGAATCAGCAATTTACACCACCTCAAAATGTTTAACAAATTACATCAGGAACTTCACTTCTTTTGGATGTCAGCCCTATAATATTGAGCTTACTAATTTCCATTTAATCAACGAATAGATGGATCAGATAATCTGGCCCAACTTATACATCAAGCTCCAGAAAGGCTTCCACCATGTAAAAAGGCTTCCACCATGTAAAAGTTATTAGCCCGCTCTTCTAATTCTAATAAAACCAGAGAGCCTTGTAAAATCTTCAATTTGGAACAGAAACTGCACTTATAGTTCAGCATAAAACTTTGATCTCCTGTCCCAAGTTATGAGATCTTACCAGGATTAGCAAATTGGCACACAGAAAAATCTTTGAGGTCAATACGTTTCACTAAAGCGGAGGCCTTCTTTATCTGGTCGTCGGTTGCATGAGGCACGGAATTTGGATCAGTATGAAGCTGCAAGTACAATCACATTCGTTAGATTTAGACTTCATTATTTTTCAAAGTAGAAAAAGAAACCAATTATGACCAAGTCATAATCTGCCTGCCTCTTCAACATGTCTGATATCATCAGAATATGGAAGATAAATGAGATGCATCCCTGGTGGCTCGACTTGACCGCTAGGAGTCATTATTTCATCCTGCATTTATCAAAGACCATGAAAATGTATGACCAAACAAGTAGAAGTTTTTGCGGTATGACCAAACAAGTAGAAGTTTTTGCCACTATTCACAGACAAAAGAATACACCAAAAAAAGGCTACTTCTCCACATAATTTCCACTGAGAAGTTCGAATGCACTCTAAGTTTTACAAGGTATGCTGGACTTGCATCTTATATTACTAAAAATAGAAAAGAATAGTAACGTCATAGTTCATAAGTTAGCAGGACGGGGAAAACCTCATTTAAAGTAGGAATTTTTTAATCAAAAAGAGTGGTGGTATCGCCAAAACCATCCCCCCAAAATCTTGTAAAAACGATTACGAAAGAGGTGAGAATACTGAACTCTGAAAAGAAAAAGGAAATACTTTCGCCTAGCATGAGGCAAGTAGGCATAAGCTATTTAAGTCCCTATCAAAATTGTAGAGGCTCCAATACCTTTTGAAAGAAAAAAATAAAAGAAGAGAAGAAACTCCTATGAAAATTGGAGAAACACACAAGAAAGCTAAGTGTTAAGCTACACGAAGTAAGGGAAGTTTTTTAAATTCTTGGAATTCTGAAATTGCAATTAAATAAGGATTAAGAATGTTTGACTTAATATTCTTAACGGCTCTCTTGAATTCACGAACAATAAAGTTAATAAGAATATTCTTAGTGATTGTATTGAATTTTATACTTGGATTAAAGTGTCAATATCACACTTCATGTCCTTCAGTGCATGTCAGAGGCGATCGCTGATGCCAGTAATCACGGGTGCATAAATAGGCAGATTTAGTCTGCATAAATAGGCAGATTTAGTCTGCATATAATCCCAAAGGATTTGGATGGGAAAGCATATCTTACTTGTGCAACAAGAGCAACCAATTGAGGATGACTTGAATTCCCGAAGAAAGCAACTGCAAAGCTGCGATGATGGTTAAAAATCAGACACAAAACAGCAACACACTCAGCAAGCACCGCAACAAAAAGATCATGAATTTATTTCTACAGTAGGTCAAAATAAAACAATTGCAAGCAGGTCAAACTAATCCTAAGGCGAAACGGCAAGCAGGTCAAACTAATCCTAAGGCGAAATGGCAAGCAGAAAAATGCCCAAAAGTCAGCAGCATGTGTTGAGATCAAAGCAAAATAGCACTATTGCAGCTTGTTTATGCACGACTTCAAACAAGATTCAGCACAGTGGCATGCTGATAGAGTTGCTCAAACTACATAAGATAGGGTGAAATGAGAAAGGAAGGAAGATAACAAAACAGTCGCCTGAATTTACTTTAAACAAAAGGCTGGCTAGGGACATTTTCAGATTTAAATTGACAGTTTAAACAGTGGCCAAAATGAAAATGAAAACCCAGTTGAATGTAGAACGGATGGACTTTTACCTAAGAAAGAGAGCATCCAACCACTTCTTAATGTAGATAACAGGTCAAAATATGTATACCTGGCACTTATCACTCCCTACTATTTATTTAACCCTATTTGCTAATTAAATTAACAAAATTTTCAGACATACTAACCGCTTAAGCCCCAACATTGATCTGTGGAGAGCAACGAAAAGACAAGTGCTTCCGATCACTTCCTGCAGGGACCAAGGAGAAGCAATAGAATTGATCATCATGGAAATGACATATTTTGAGAGATGGTGAAAGTACTCCCGCTGGATGGGTTCAAAGAGGTAAAATTGTATGGTAAAAACTAAAAACCCATTGGTACAGCACAGAACAAGTTGTTAAAGCTAAATTTAATTAACAGTGCCATATGGACATAAAGGTAGATAAAGAAATGTAAACATAAAGCCCAAAATCAAGTTGACTCATCAGACTCATTTCTAGATGTAGTTTTAAAAGGTGAAATGATCCAGTCCAATATCCCATCTGACAGCAAGATAATCTGGCATAAGTGCTGTACTTCTTAAAGAATGCTTATAAAAAATCCCGCTAATAGCGGTTAGACTAATATTAACCAGCATAGATAATCGAGATTGAAGACGCATGATGACTGCAAATAACCTATGACCATATACCAAATCAAAAGAAGAAAAATGCATGTGTATTATTGAAAAAACCACCTCATCACTAGGAAAGACAAAAGTTGATGGCTTTAGGTTATGATAATCCTCTAAGCAGCTCAATGGCTTGAAGCCCAGAAGACGAAGATGTCCAGTGGAAACTCTTTTGACTTCTGAAAGCTCATCCACAGAAAACATGACATTCTCACTGAAACAAAAAGCCATAAGACATCAGTGAATGACTGAAGAAGTCTACCAGAGTTAAGTTGGGCTGGTCATTTGGTTATAAAGTGAAGCAAAAAGTAGCAAATCAAGGAACCAAATTTGAAATTTTTCCAGGATTCCTAAGTTTACTATGCCATCCTTTTAATACTTTAAATGGTGAGGATTTAACACCCTGTTTCCAAGTCCCAAGTCCCAATGTATCCACATTCTCTAAATTAATCAGAAAATTTTGGAAGAAATGCAACAAAAAAGCATTGTTAGGAGCTGAAAACTTGTATAATTTGTGGAGAAGCTGGTAATATTTGGCTTCTCTTTCGATAATCTGCAAATAGATTGTGCTACCTTGAAATTTTGTCTTGACTAAGTTCTGGTAGTATGAGCTATCTCTAGTAGTTAAATTTTTAAGTCTACTCGTTGAAAATGAAAAGGTATACTGCAATTGATTGTTGACAAGATACGAGAACTATCTCTATATAGGAGGTTGAGCAACATGAAATAGGGAAAGACTCCTACAATTTTTGGATTCTGAACTATTATGACACATTTTTTTATGATGGTGGTGTGTGGGCCAGCTTGCGGTGCACCTCGACTAATTCCATCGGATATTTACTACCTCCCAGGCTCCCACCAGCAGAGGTATTGGGTAACTTTGCTCCCCAAGGCTTGGACAAATGGTAACATATCACCTAGTGTTCATGGTTCTCGTCAACTTCATTAAGAATAACATAATATTCTTCAGTGTTTTATAAGACAAAGTGAAAAAGTCAACAAAGTCCATGGAGCATTGAGAAAAAAAGAGAGGAGAGAGCTTACACTTCTTCAAAGTGATGTGCACAAATTTCAAAAATAAAAGGTTTAACTAACATGTATGAATTCAGTACTTGTAACATCAAATTGCAACTAAAATGACTAATTTCAGCATCCAATATCCAATAATGACAATTCAATTGAACCACTCAAAATGATCATCATTGAAATATAAAATGCACAGGCCATATTATGTTAACTCCAGTGTAAATTGATTTTAAATTCCCAATTTATCAACCATTAGAAAATACTAATTTGCAGTATTCAATTTCATTATATTGTTTAATATTTATACCAAACAGATTTGGCAGAAACCTGTAAAATGTCCCCCACCCCCACACACATTTATCTAAAATAAGGAGAATAGAAGAAAGAAGCAAAAGAGAAGCCTAGACTCAGAGTAGCAGAAGAGGATGACTGGCATACTAGAGGAAGGAGTCGTTGTTTTAAGAAACAGATACCGACTTTTTGTAAGACTGAAAGCGTTTTGAAGGCTCCTGAATTATAGCCGCAGTATCAGCACATATGAAGGATCTCTCAGTCTGTAAACAAGGAAGAACACAGTAGAGGTTGATCAGAAACTGCCAGAGGTATTTAAAAAATAAATAAAAAAAGCCACACAAGGGTAAAAACAAAGCATGACAATGAAGCTAATAAGTACCTTCAAAGGTAGATTAGTCGTTGACTCAAGCCAAGTAATTGTCCCTGCAGAAAAATAAAAAGGGGTATGACGTTTACTTTATAGTCAGCTCACAGTAATCATTACATAATAAAAGATAGGACACCACCGCCAGACCGGGATTAGTTGGACGGATCAAAGCATAGGTGTTAAGTTCAATAGATAATCCATTAAAAATCACAAATCTAAGCCTTCGAACTCTGCGCTTCTTAAACATGCGCTTTCTTAGCTGGTCTTTCAGATCTTCAAACCTGATATCAAACATAGGGAAGGAACACATGAATACAGGGGCCAAAACATTATCAGTAAATTTAGGCTCTAAAAGAATAAGAAATCTAATAGGCTCAAAGTGCATTCAACACCTTAAGACCTTGCAAACTGGCATTTATTATTTAGTCATCTTGATCATAAGGAATAAAACCACAAATTTTGGAAATGCTGGAAGTTTTAAAAATGCGTACTCCAGTAACATAGGCACAAGACACACCATCAATCAGATTCCAATAAATAAAAGAATGTACAAGTCTGAGCTGTTTAACAGCGTAAGAAGCACAGACACCAGATCTTGAGTGTCTATACAAGTTGCATTCAACCCCGTTACCGATCTGGTCATCTCACCTTCATGTTATTTGGTTTTCTACATTCGAGTGTTCATGTCATCAATCAAGAAAACAAATAAATTAAAACTAACACGTACATTGATAAACATTCATATCACGCTTTTTGGACCCTCATTTCTCTCTAAAGACGAAAAATGGATGTTATTTGCCTTCCTTTTCCATCTTTATTCTATCTTTAGTATTATGCTGCCTTTAAAAAAATTATGGTTTTCTTACTTGTGCTATACAGAAGTTGATGCAATCTTATGTGCTTTGCATGTTCAGTCCCACTTATTGTCATGTTCATGTCTGCTCAATATTACTCAATGGAACAACCACATGGTATTGGTAAGTGGTAACTATACTTTCATAGTTTCATTTACCAGACTTATAATGTCCGTACCTAATTATATTGGACGAGATGTCTCTCTTATATATCTATGCCAGTCCCTCACAAATTATTTTTCTTAAATAATAGCTTTCGATCAGAATTAAAACCTTTCTGTATATGTAATTGGTGATACAACAAATTCAAAGAGTTTCTACTTTCTAGAAACTTCAATAGTATTATATGACTATATTGTGTTACTTACCCGGGAAAAAGATGATTATATTATGTCAAACTACATGGTGGAAGAAAAACATGCATGCTCCACACACTATGCATAGATGCCTAGAGATAAGGACAAATGCATCTTACGAAACAGATAGAGAACTCTGAGTCTTAATAAACAAGAATCTGAATTTCAATCAGTACTACACTCCGTGCAACTTTCAAGAAATGGAGACCGTAGGTGCAACCGTTCATGCTTCCAGCATGAAACTTCCTAAGACTACTATAAGAAGCTGTAGGAATGAAAACTTAGGTGATATGTTCTTCATGAACATCAGATCAACAGCAACTGCGCATTAGATAAACAACATCTACGCCGTAGTCCCAAACAAGTTGGGTTCGACTACATGAATCCTCACTTCTTTATTTAAGCTCATTTCACGTTATCATCATACTAAATCCTCATGAACATTAGAATATTAGATCACTTAGAGAAATATCTTCATAACAAATGACTACCTCACCTCAATCACTGAAAGAAAGCACAACTATATGAAAAAAGTTCTTCTATCTTTGGACTCCTCTAATGAATATTATTAACCATACTACAGTAAGTTGTGTTAATATTGTGTTAATAAATATCAAGTCCTCAGAAAGTAGTTTTACCTTTTACATGGAGATTCATCATTTGACTAGTGCGAACATATGAGATAGTCATACATATACTAAGCATATTAACAAACTTGAATAGCACACAACATCCATGGGTAATTCTCAACAGCTAAAACTTTTTGTAAAGTATACCTCTCTCCTACAAGAGCCTTGAACTGAGCAAGGTCATCACCCTCCAAACCAAGTAAATCCTGAAGCCAAAGATCTTGAATTAGATAACAACGACAAGCAACAAAGGATCTCAAAAATAGATAATGGTCATACAGCATAGAAAAGGGAAACATTGAACTCATCATCTGATCCGCTTAGTGGAAGAAGCTCGATTGCAATACCAAGATCTTGAGCATCCTGCAACCATTAGCAATATGATTAGAATAGTAGTGCAATAATCATTCAAGAATATGACAAGCAAAGTTACTAAACAATCTCAATTTCTATTCACTCACAGTTATCTTTCCTTAAATTAACATTTTCCTTTTGGACTTGTTTTCAACTGACTAGAATATTGATATATCAGTATGGGGCATAGATACTATACTTTGGCACGCTGCAGCGTTGTCCTCATCATATCCACTTTTATAACACCTTTGAGATTCCCAAAAGGATCATCTTCATTTGTAAGCAAGAGAATGCGTTTATCAGCAGTTTTTGCAGATCTGAAAATGGTTTTAGACACTAGTAAATAAAGGGGCGCACATCATTTCAGGAAAAATAAAAAAGGAAATGAAAAGGAAAACGCTAGTAAACTGGGGAGAATATTGAGAAAATCTTACCCTTTACGGAGAAGGGCTTGGGCAACCCAAAGAGCATTGTAAAGAGAATTCTCACGAGAGCCGGGCACAATTCCATACTTACTTCCTATTTCTTTATCAAATCTTTCTGTAAACATATAAAACAGGTGATTTCAGCATAAGTCTAGAAAACCAAAACTAAGCAATTTGAGGACCAATCTAGAATCTAATCTAAACAGAGATAGGTGCATAACTACGCACCCACCAAAAACTTGTACATAAATTAGAGACCAATATGATGATATACCTTCTATTCGATCAAATTCTTTAATTAGCCTAGCTGTTGGTCTGTCCAGATCCTCTCGTTCTGGAACATTAAATACATAAACGCCACTTAGGTCCTGCAAGTTCTTTTTTTCCCGCTGAAATCACACAACATGAAGAACATAAGAAAAAGCATCACTAAAAAACGAATTTCCAAATGTGGTTTTTTCCTTACAAAAATTAAACACAATTTGGAAATACTAATAAGAAACAAAAACTGGAAACAGGTGTTAAATAGGGAGAAAAAAGCAAAAAACTAATTTGCCTTGATAGAAGAGTGGTTGTTCACCCACCTTGTCTGCTGCACAACATTAGAACTAGAACACATACATCTCGCCTAACCGAAATAACATTTGATCAAACTTATATGGTACAAGGAAGACTGGATCCCACAAGTAAATGAAAATCTAATCCACATTTTTAGAAAAAAGGAAATATAAATCCAGACAGAAATCTCTAGTTACAACCAAGGTGGCAAAAAAGCTCCAGCAAAGGTTAGTTGAGGATTCAGCATTTTTCTTTCTTCTTTCTTTTTGGGGTGGGGGAGGGGGTGATAAGTTGGATCCTGCCAATATTAGCTAGCACAAGATTTTAGCATAACTAATATAAACTTTGAAATCATTGTAGATAGAAAAAAGCAGCGATTAAGAATAGAAGCTGCCAAAGGCACAGCTTCAGATGTACAGTTGATATAGAACAAGGACTGGCTTACAGTGTTAAAGAAGCATATAGCAACTTCATCATAAGACCTATTAATAATCTGAGTTCTGATTGATTGTGCTATGGAATTGATGGCAACTTGAAAATGAGTTGCAGTCTTTTCATCATCCTGCAGAAATTAAAAAATTAGTGGGGTTCCACATTTTAGAATCAAAAGGTGAAAAATGCTAAAGAAAATTGAGAAGATGCTTTTAAGAAAAATACTGCTCATTATTTTATTTTATTTTTTGACAATAAAAAAAAAGTACTGGTTATTATTACAATACAAATGCATGCCCAAACTCAATCAAAATAAGAAATTACAAGAAAACGAAAAGAATGAGAGCTCCAATCTCAAGGAGGTGTCCCCCTTTCAAAAAACCGTCCTAAACTAAGCAAAATCTGCTTCCTGGGATCCCCTTAATTTTTTGTTTTTGTAAATAAAACAAAGAAGTTGCCAAATATTGGTTTTCAACCAGCTATTAGCCCGATTAAAAGCCTTTCATTTCTTCAGACTCCAGCCACAAGTTCTAAACACACCAACAAGACAGCAGAAATGTCACAAAAACCATATTGACAATTGTGCTTGGCAAGTAGCGCCTTTCAATCGGATTATAAATTACTTTCTAAAAGACCTTTACAGTAAATATTCCATCTTTATCATATTAACATATCATCAAGTCTCTCCACTTTAAAAGGCACATTTCTAATTAACGAAGTATTAGAACTCCAAACTCAAGGAGCTACATCTTTTCAGAAAAAAACAAGTCCGTGTTAGCAATTGTGCTTTGCAAGGACCTCCATTCAGTCAGATTATAAACTAACTTCTAACAGAAATTTCAGTGAAATAGCCAACTTTATCAGCTTAAAGTGAAGTGGAGTAACGGGAAATGTCCAAATCAAGCAAAAAACAAATATATATTTGAACCCACTATTCCTCCAAAATTAGATTTTGAACCATATTGACAACTGTGCTTTGCAGGAAACTCCACTCAATCGGATTATAAATTAATTTCTAAAGTAAACTACAGTAAAATAACCAAATTTATCAGCTTAAAGTGAAGTGAAGTAACGGAAAATATCCAAATCAGGCAAAAAACAAATATAGATCTGAACCTACTATTCCTCCAAATATTGATTTTGAACCATATTGACAATTGTGCTTTACAATAAACTCCCTTCATCCGGATTATAAATTAATTTCTAAAGGAAATTTACAGTAAGGGTGTCTTCCATATGGAGGAAAACATTTCCCAACCAATTTTCTTGGTCAAAATTTTTGAAAAACATTTTCTTTAGAAAAATAAGTTCCTTAAACGACACAAGTGGCATTCCACATTGATTGTCTCCTCAACACCCACCCACCTCACTCCCGCCCCCCATAGTTGGCTTTTATAATAATATTTTTTGCTTACGTACTGAACACAAGAAAATAAGTAAGAAACACAGTTATTTTCCTTCACACCCTAAAATAGCCAACTTTATCAGCTAAAAGTGAAGTAGAGCAACAAAAAATCAAGTTAAAAAAGGAGAAAAAGCAGGTGGTAAAAAGGACAAACCGTAGGGCAAGTAGTGGAAAACATTTTAGGTGAAGCATCAACAACATACACCAATAATTCCTTAGTAGCATCTCTTTCCTGCACATTAATAGTTTAATTCTCAATCTTAACTCAAAATGAAGGGAAAAAAAAAAAAACGATAAAGGGACCTTGAAGAAATCAGTTTCAGGGTCGTCATCATCATCACGAAAAACTTCATCTGGGTCCAACTCCATTGCCATATATCCAATTAATGGAACAATAAAGTTAAAGGGCTTATTTAGGTTTTAGAGGGGTTTTTGAAATGTCAGTTTAAGCTTGTTCAACAAGGAGACCAGTTTTCGTCCTCCCGCCACGCTGCTTTTTCAATTGGCTACTACTGCGTTTTTGAAATGTCAGTTTAAAAAAGAATAATTTTTTTTAAAATTTTTAGTGTTAAATAAGCCTATAAATTATTACATAAAGCTAATTTATTTTTAAATATAGAAAGAGTTTTTACACGAATTAATGAACTTTGAAAAATAATTCATACCCTAGTTATCTTTTATTATTGTTATCTTCATTATAACTATTGACGTGGGGAGTAACTAATGTGTTTATTTTTATTTTTTGATTTTGAAAAGCGGTCGATGAGGCCACGGCTAATGGAGTGGTATAATTGACCCCATAGTATACCGCGAGATTTATATAAACTATTTTTCAAATAATTTTGACCCTTTTCGTTCTTTTTTTTACACGAATTAATAAGAAAATAAGTTCACGTGAATTGAAACGGAGGGAGTAATTGTGTTTATTTTTATTTTGATTTTCCCGGTGGCTACTGCGAGGTTATAATGTTGTATGTACTATGTGTTTGCACGTTTGTAGGAGTATCATTTACCGCCAAACAAAAGTGTGTAAAAGTTAAAATGGTAAAAGTAGCTCCATCCTTGATAAGATATTTAGGTGCCGTTTGACCATAAATATCAAAAAAAAAAAAAAATTACTTTTTTTTTGGAATTTTGGAGTTGGAGTTGGAGTTTTGTTTGGCCATAGTTTTTAAAATTGTAATTTTTAGTGAAATGTAGTTATAGAAAATTGAAAAACAAGTTTTTTGAGTTTTTGGTATTTCGAAATACAACTTCAAGTTGTATTCGGAATTTTCATGGCCAAAAGCTGATTCCGGAAAAAAGCAAATAATTTTTATGGCCAAACGGCACCTTAGGTTAGACTTTTGAAATGGGGAAGTGCACAAATAGTGGTTTTTAGGACCGCTATTTTCGAGAATAATTTGTATTTTCTTAAGGGGTATACAAATGATTAAGTGGACATCCTTTTTGATCCGGAGGGAGTAACGTAGCTACCTCATAATCAAATTTTAGATCTTTGGGTATGAATTCTGAACTGCCAAAGCCTTTGAATGCAATTCAAATTCATTAACGAAGGGCTGAAGTTATAATTTTGGCAGTTCTTTTGAGTATGGAGTAAGCCTCTTTCAACTCAAAAAACTGCAGACTTTATGCTCTGAAGAAGAAGCAGCAGCAACAGAGTGATATGATATTTGCCAAAACTAACTAATGTGTAAATAGTTGTTAAGACTTAGATATGTTTTAAATAGAGCTGCTAAAAACAGCTATTTGGTGTCATTTCTACCCTTAATATGAAGTTCTCTTTGATAGAAAATGTTAAAAACTTCATACTGCTAAGTTTTCTACTGTGCGATTAATCGGGTCAATATGTTCCCCACAACGAATGATAAACCAAAAAAACACTGTAATCGATTTAAGGGAGAGGGAAAAAGAGATTGTTTTACTTCCTTCTTTACCATGTAAAATGGACACCAAATATCAACGTTGTTGAAAATTGATGTTAGAAGATCACTAAGTTGAGAACAAATGATATTTTTACTATTCGAACTGGACAAGTGAATCACTAGGAAGGCTTATGCGAAGACATATCACTTGTCACTTCATAGTTTAGCACTTCAGACATGGTCAGCAAACTGCAATACAGAATAGATATAGTTTCCTTAGTGACCACTCAAGTGGGTCAAGGATCTATCGAAAACAACCTCTCTACCCCATAAAGGAACAACCTCTCTTACCTCACAGAGGTTGAAGTAAAGTCTGCGTACATCCTACCCTCCTCAAACCCTATTTGTGGGATGACACTGGATTGTTGTTGTACTACCACTCAAGTGGCTTTTTACAGTATTTGAATACTTTACGGGACGTCCCCCATCTAATCCCTCTCCGCCAGCTTCTATAACTGGTGGCAAAATCGTCACTAGAAACATTAGATATCAAACTGTGAAGACAAGAACATGGATAAAATACATGGTTCAAAGTATCTAACCTGCCTAAAAACAATATGGAGCAAAATTTGAGTATGGCTATTAAAATATTTTTAGAAAGGCAAAGCAAACTAAATCGCAACGGTACTCTTCACCATCTATTTCTGGCTGAGGTTTCAATAGTCCAACAAGTTCCAGTGTCATGCACCATGTCCCTTAACAAATATGTTTTGTTAGGCATTGCCGAGTCCAAAAAAATGCTCTAGCCATTACCCGAATCAATCGATGAAGTAAAATAGAAATTCGAAGAAGCCGACGAGTGAGTGAGATGGCAGCACGATAAATTCAAAGAATCATTTAGAAAAAAGAACAAATCAAATTATGATATTCCCCATGAATACAGATCAAGGAATACTAAATGTTTTACAATCAGCAGCAAAGCTAATTGTGTGACCACTTGAAATGCGAAACACCTTCCAACCCAAAAATAAACCAATGGTGTATAAATACTGAACATAAACTACAACCATGACTTACAAAACTTTTAGGGCATTAATTCACCCAAATTCAGACAGTATATGCATCATCTGGTAACCGAATAAATATAATACATGATAAATGCTGTGTGCATTTACCCCCATCCCCCAACCCCCACGCCTTCCTAAACCAAATAGAAAGGCCACCAATGAATAATCCTAACGTTTTCATCCGTATGAAAATGAACTACAAGACACTCGGGAAAAAGAAAAAAAAAGAAAAAAAAGCAATGACATCCAGCGAAGAGGCATCTTCTGACATAGAATTAGCCCACTTCACGGAGACTCATCAAGACCACATAGCAAGAGAAGGGAGCAGGCCTAGTGCAACTTCAACTTCTGCCCCTCGTAACCAAAGTACATGTTTGGATGTGATTACTCATCAAGACTTGCACGTTTCCAGAACCAGCGGACCCCTCAAAACCTTTAAACTTAGCAACTAACTCAATTCTTTCTCAAATCACATTATTGAATGAAAGGATACACGGAGAACTCGGAGCAAATTGAGTTTTGGCCAAAAGCAAACTGGCTGACCAAAATCATGATGCAACGGTTGCTGATGCCTTCTCCATTTTTTCCTTCTCTATCTCCACTCTTCTCTGCTCAGCATGCTGAGCAACACCATTTGCCAATGCTTGATAACGGAAGTCCAAAGTCTGGGTAAGGCTCTGGAACCTCAATGGATCAGATGCTTGCATAGCTGGATCAAACAGTCCCAAGGATAGAGAAGAAGAGATAAGTGAGCCCACTGCCCAACACCAAGCAAAAAGCATTTCTGAGAACAAAATAAGCAGCAGCATCATACCTTTGATTGTTTCCACAAAGAAAATGAAGGGGTCCACATCATCAAGGGGTGACTGCAACTCTTCATCATCATCGCTGAAATCATCATCGGAGTCATCATCATCGTCCTCGTCATGTGAACGGAAAGCCTTTGCCTGCAAAAGAAGCACAAGATGTAAAAGCTTTTAGAGTGCTAACTCTGACGGCGTCGTTCTTTATCTTGAAGTAGAGGTAGGCATCAATCTGTAATAAATTCTCCTACAAGAAGCCATCACAAAGGTAATCTACAGAAGGTACTTCAAATTCCTTTGTGTTCTGAGGCACAAACAATGTCACTATCAAACTCATATCATTTAACTATTTAACAGAACAGAGTTCTTCATATATCATAATCATTCTAAAAGAAACCCTGTGTATTCTCTTCTTCAACCTCATTCAAATAAAAATCCTGTGAATTATCTGCAATACATCACTGCATCATCACTTGCTCAACTGTCTGTCATATAGAGGATGGAAACCAGATCCACCTCAAGCTGCTAATTCAATAGTAAAAACACAAATGTATTCCAACTCCTATTCAGTTTAAAGCAAATCAGTCAGTAGTATATGAGACTACTCCACAACATAATTATACACATGAAATGGAGCATCAGCAGTACAGATTCAAATAGAAGATTACAAGCAGAGTCTTAAGGAATCACCTGTGCAGCCAATTTTTGAAGCCTAATGCTTTCAGCCTCATCCCCTTCCTCAACATCATCCCCCATTTCTTTGTCAGACCCCTCTTCGTCATCATCCTCATCAGATTGCAATCCATTCATATCATCATCATCTTCTGCCTCGTCCTCCTTAGCCGCTTCTAAACACGGTGATTAACATATTAGATGATTATATACGGTGACGTATTGCACCAGAAAAATGAGGAAAAAGCAAAATAAGTTTAACCTGCTACTTGATCCTTGTAGGCAACAAGCAGATCTAGAGTTGCTTTGAAAACACGCTCTAAGGCCTCCCCTGGCAATTGATCCACAGGAAGAGGAAGCAAAGATGTCAAGCCCAAGCAGCAAACCTTTTTGTCATGTTCCCTGGAAAACAATATATAAGGAACATTAGTGGCCTGTTTACCAACTAATTCGTTCAAAGTTGTTTTATCTTCTCCTTTTCATTGAAAACAGAGAGACTACCAGGTCTTTACCTTTTAAAGTTAACCCGTGCTCCGCTCTTTTTTGTTTGTCCCAACATCTGGAACCAGAGATTAAACACCTCTGCAGCAATGCCAAGCTTTTGAAGTATGTTCAATGTCAGAGGCGCATTGTAGTAAAGAGCATCAGCTATCTGCCAAAAGGAAAATTATCAAACAATAGAAACATCAGCAACCTGTGAAACAGAATCTAGAAAGAAAAAAAAAAGAAGCTATCCAAATGTACTGTTCATTTGTGGAACTCTATAGTGATTGAAGGCATTAAAAAAAGGAACTAAATACACCTGAAATCACATGGAATTCAAGAAAGCGCGATCTCTTTGAAGCCATGTAGAAATATCCAAGAACAAAACATAATGGAGCAGAATCTATAGGAATACCAACTAGTTGGCTTAGAAAGCTTAGTCCAGTCGTGCACACACATCCAGTCCGGCTCTAGGAATAATATCTTAATTTGTTCAGGAAATTTGTAAGCAAGTAATAAGGGAGAGATGTAGAGAACTTTAGCATTTGAGAACCATAATATTTGTTGCGGAAGAGAAATTTGAGTATTCCATTACTAATGCACTACATTTGGTATACAGGATTTCATGTGATCAACCTCATTTTGTTTGAAGATCAATTTCATGTAAATATTGCTTCCATTAAAAATGAAGAATGTGCATGTTGATGCAGCAAAGAGAATGTTCATCTGCCATACGTCAAATGAAAATGAGACATTCTAGATCAATGGTCATCCAAATAGGAAAAAAGGACACATAAGGGAGTGGTTGAAGCAAAGTAACTAGCACTCCTCCTATGTTACTGTCCCGGGGAGCATCCATTTACAACATACCAACCAGAGTATGCAGTTACTAGGAGAAACATACACAGCATACAGTTTGAACAAGTAAATTACCACTTGGACCAAGAGGCACTTCAGATATGGTTTATCAGCTCGGCGGAGACGTTCAATTGTGATTCTGATATACGGCTCAACCCAGTGATCCACCTGTCCCTTACAATGCTGGAATACAACTTGAATAAGCTTAGGTGCGGGCTCAATGTCACCATCCTCCAAATTTTTATCTCCCATGACCTGACAAGAAATGTTAATTATTACACAATTTAATGTAAAGCAAAATGATCAGAAACTAAAACTTGGTTGCAATATTCGATTTACAGATGATATCATATTCCAAAGGCTTTGTTGATAGTCTGGATCCTTGCAAGTGAGGAAGTGGGCAGTACTCCTGGATATATAGTTGTCTAAAGGAACCAGTATATCTGCAAAAGCATAAATCAACACCAACAGAAAGGGGAACCAAATCAGGTAATTAGCAGAACTGTAATTTTTAGTTGCATATAAATGATAAAACATCTACTATCCACTGGCAAAACAAAAAAAAAAAACATATGCTGCATTCTGCAGCACCTAGCATCTCTCTGACAGAAGAATGCATCATATCTCATTAAGGCCACAATCCTAACAGTATAGGCAATATAACAGCATCGTAAAATCATTTCACCAAACATGGCCAATCTTTAGAAGGATGAAATGAAATCCAACCATCTAAATTGATTTGCAGCTTACTACTACCTCCCCAAAAAAATGAACAAAGGGAAAGTAAAGAAAATAGAAAATAGAAAAACATAGAAGGATTAAGAGTAGTTCAAAATACAACAAGACAAAACAAAAACTTTTTGCTCATGAAACTCTTTTCCACCAATCTATCCCTGAACACAATTTTACTCCTTAATTCTAAATGATCTAGTTAAACACATGAAACTTAGTTGAGCATATCATGAGTTCTTAGATAATTACTGAACCTCCAAAAACAAGTCACGCAGCAAATGTGTTTATCACACAGGAAGGCATTAGAAGCAGCAAATATTTGTACAAACTAACCCTATTTGATAACGGCATTTTCCCAACAGAAACATTAAAATGTCTACACATACTTGGAAAGAAGTCAATAGCCCAGTCTGCTAGCGCCTCCATCATCAATGGCCAAAGACTCCACATTTCCATGGATATTGTTGGCGAAAAAAAAGTCATATATGAAACTATCTCCAAAACCTCTTCAAAGACCTCTGCAGGAAGAACAATTGGTGGTTATAAGAGAAACACATTGTTTTCCAAGAAAAATGCGACACATCCAGCTTATTTTAAGATCAGGATGCATAGTTCAACTAATACATCTTGCAAATATATAAACCATGCTGACTTTGGACGAGATTGCAAGATTGCATTCAACACGTTTTTTCTAATACTTCAATGAACACAGATGGAAATAACAAAAGATAATTGTTCCCGTCCAAATAGATACACTAGCAATGAAGCTAGCTGATATTTTATGCTACAGCTTACTTTTAGTTGTGCACTTTACCACAAGAAGTTCACCTGTCATATTCCATCCTTCACGAAGGAAGTAGGAGTTTTTACCAAACATTAGATCGCTAATCAGACTGACGAATTACTTTAAAATGATCCACCCAGTCTTTCTGCAGCTTAACACTTCAAAAATGTTTTCTAGGCAAACTGCATGAAAGAAAACCCCCTTTGCTTTTTCTTCTTTGTAGTACAGAAGAAGAGGAAAGAAGTTTGAAAAAACAAAAGGAACAATATGGCTCTTATCTTGGTCTATCACCTAATTAACAACAGCAGAAAAGCATATCACATCTCAATGACTCTTTGCCTTCCTCAAACAAAGGAAATGAATGAACTCCTTACACTTTCTCCTCTGTTTTCCTTGCCCATATTTTACATTACATTTCTTTTCCTTCCACAAGAAAGTATGAAGTTTGGATAATGAGAATTGGATAATGCAGCAATGTATTTCAAGACAGATGGACTGGGTCCATTATAGTTTATACCATGTAGAAGTGTCACTCAATTTGATACCACATGGGTTGAGAAACTGCGAACTTCAACTAAATGATTGTCTTACTAACAAAAGGCAACAAGCTAACAGAAGAATAAAGCACCCTTATTTGGATAGGTGAAGAATTAAAGGACCTTGTCTCAATAAAATATCTTTTAACAATCAAACAGAAAAAGCACCTTGTCCATCCGTAGTCAACATCCTACGCATTATTGGCAGGAGTGTTGGCTCAATGTGAATGAAAAGGTGTGGAAGCCGGCTCACTGACTCAAGTATTGTGCTAATGGCACGTAAACAGCCAACTGCAGCAAGAGCTCCAGGATCATCGGCTTCTTCCTCTGCTTCCGCCATGTTAATGCATTTCCAAAATGCAGCAGCCTAAAAAGCAACTCATTAGATTTTGGTGAAGCAGATATTCTATGCATTCAAAAGCGCTCTGATAACAAATATTCTCACCAAATTCTGGCATAACCCAAGAGCATAAGGAGCCATCTCCTCACCAAACTTGTCCACGATAGTCTCAAGCGTAAACACAAGATCTTCATTCTCGACTTCATTCATAAGTTTGAAAAATTCTGAACGCAATTGATATGAAAAGGATTGTTAAACAAAAATATCATCAGTTGATGCTCATTAGCAATATAAATGGCAAAGAATCTTGCAAGTACCATCAAGTAATTGCGGAAGAATGGGCCGGATTTCATTCAAATCTGCAGGTACAAACAAAAATGAGAAGTGTAAGCAGGATTAATGTATATGAAGATACCAAAATGTCAAGTATATGTTTACCTCTACAGGCTTCAACAAATGAACGTAAAGCGAAAACAGAATCAACGCGAACAGGTAGGTCAGGATCACGCATTCCAGTCACAACACTGTGTAATGCCTTGCGGAAGTTGTTTGGATCTGAAAAGTTAACATGGGCATACTGTCCTGCAACCCATGCTGCCTGCAGCGATAGAAAGATAAAACATTGGCAATGATGATGCTGTATCAGATTAATTTTGAAGATCCGAAGTTATGAAAACAGGAAGAAAAAATTTTTTTAAAAAAAACAAAGAGGCACCGACAAATTGCTCTATATGCTCCCCCATAATAGGAAAACATTGTTCTTTGCAACAATAACTATCAATAAAACCAACAGGAATAAAGAAGTGAATGGATGCAGTATTTGAAGATTGCTGAAGAATTGGTAAGGATCTAACAGAAAAGAAGAAACCTCCAGTTGCACAGGAAAGATACAACTTATTTTTAGAAACGAGGAATGAGTTAGCAAGCAATCTTCCTCCAGTTATTGGTAAAAGATTAGTGAGAACATATGGCTTTAACAATATCAAAACAAACAGCCTTTGGGGTAGACTGGATTGAAAATCTACAAGAGTTCAATGAGCCAGGAAGCTTCTTGAAATAGCAATTTCAAATTAAAGGTACAAAGTGTTGATATTTGCAGCTACTACATACAAAATATCACTTAATAGAATTAAAAGTCTTCCGATGATAAGAGGAAAGGTGAACAAAAAAAAGTATGTTACATAATTCAGTATTTTGCCTCATTAATCCTCTGAAAGAAAACCCAAAGGAAATCATTAGACAGCATAAACCAATAGTCAGTAGCTGAGCATATAAAATGCAAATTAACAAAGACCAAATACACAGTCCAACACACCTTGGCTCGAAGATGACCCACAGGACTGCTAAATTCAGGGAAAACATGTTGCACAAGCATACGTTCAAGCTCTGATTTGTATGGTTCAGTTTGTTTCAATTTATCGCATAGAGCTCCTATTGCAAGAAGAGCGCCATCTTTCTGCCTATAGGGCTTGTATTCTGGGGCTGCCTCCTCATATCTAAGAAAATAAAATACAAAACACGCACTCAAGAATTTTGTTATCATAAAACGAGCTTAACATGAGTGACACCATGTGAATTAACGTTGAAAGATACCTCTTAAAAATCTCAACAATGAAGAGTATAAATTTTTGAAGGTTCTCTTTACCACGCTTTCTTACTAACTCGCTCACAAAATCCATTGCAGCAGTTCTGGGACTATATAAATCCTCAATTATATCTGCAGAATTATAAAGAGGAATGTTAATCTTAAATTGCTGAGAACTCAGCTGAGTGGAAGGACAGCAATATACGTAATAGCGAATGACATATCAATTACCATAACCCTTCCTCACATATTCATGAGGATCCTCCTCCCAAAGCTTTTGATCATTATCACTGAAGCACATAAGCGGAAAGATGACCTCGAAAAGAACAACATCAAGTCTGGGTTGCAACAAGCTATACATGTTGCTCTTTGAGATACTGTACAGTACAAAGTAAAGTAACTAAGTATCCAGAAAGATGTAGAAATAATAGAGTGCATTTCAGTTACCAAACCGTAATCTAGAAGCTTGGAGAAGGAAAGAGATTCGGCTAATAGTGCCTGATATAGACAAAATAGAGAGGCAGAAAAAGTTAACATATATTGCAGTCAATCATTAATCAGCAGTTGAAATCAAAACCAGGGCCTAATATCACTCACTACGGCTTATTAGAAACCTACCGATAGAAGCAACCTAGAGAAACAAAGCAAAGTAGCAGAGGAAGTAAAGCAGCTAGAGGACCTGTAGAAAAGATTATCACTATCTAAAAAGTAAGGCCTTAAGTCCAGTCATTTTTCTTCACAGAAGACCGAGATTCATGTTCATCTTCCACTCAAAAAACTGCAAGACACATCATATTGAACAATCTCACTCAAAACTGAGGCGTCCAAAATCTGTTAATTTCTCGGCAAGAACCCACTTCTATGCTATTAATCTACAGTATTTCTGCATAGGCCTACTACCTCTTCATGGGTCATTGAGAGAGAGAAATGAGGACCGAAGTCCTTTATAATGCTTTACCCATTTCAAGCTGCATTGTCACTGATCAAGCACTCACTCTCTGGTCACCACTAGAAGCCTAAAACGAAAAGTCTTTTCTCAATTACAAATGAGCAGTACTCTATCAAAGTACCTTACTTTTTGTCTCATTAAATCCACATTAGAGCATCCAACTTTAATCCACTAAACAAAATTGTAGTATTGTAAAGCTATCGATACAACTCACAACAAAAAGAAAATCCAAGAAGTCTTCTCAACTTACTAAAACTCAAGTCCATGCTTTGCCTACTACGTATAAACAGATTTTCCGAAGGAAATAATTCAGGAAGTATTTACAGATTAGTATATGTGACATTCGTAAACAAAGTAGTTGCACAAACCTATTGCTTAGGTATTGCAAAATGAGGTTGATCACCCTATCCGGCAAGTAACCACCAGCACGTATAACATTCAATAGATTAAGGTGACACTCCAAAATTTTCCCCGCATAACCCTTCTGAAACATTTGAGCAAAAGCTTTGTTGTCTGGGTTTTGAAGTTTTAAATCTCCAAACCTGGAAAAAAACAAAAAAGGTGAGATCAATACTAGAAGCAAGCCATAATTGATCAGAACCAAATAAGCATAAGGGTATCAATTTACCGGGTGTAAAGTCGATTTAATATATGGACTGTCCACTTTTTCACCTTCCACCATCCCCATGATTTCCTTAGCTCTGGATCAGTTGGTTGGCCTTCCACAGGGACAGGCCTCTCCAACATATTCAAGAAAAGAACCATCCAGGCATTGAACACACTTGGATCAAACAACTGCTTCGGAATCTCCAACTGGAAAAGAGTTTTGACATGGAAAAGGTAAGGAGTTGCATACACAAATTCAGTTGTGTGATCAGATTTTTTCTTTTTCTTTTTTTAAGGAGTTATATTATCAGCATTGAAACTGAAGATCAGGGGGGACAGCTTTCATTATCCTGGTCAATTCTATGAATTATTTGCCAGATCAAGAATATTTGAAAATACTAACAGAAGACAAGTAGGCAAACAGGCAGAAACTTGCTAGACACACCAAACACTTCTTTAAAGGGTTTAGCTAAATAATTAGAAACAACAACCCTCATCGGGACATGTAACCTTATAAGATAACCAAAATAAAAACGTTCAAAGAAAACATACATATATGGATGACCAGAATATTTTGCAAATGAGCTTGATCAAGTCTGCTACTTCAATTGACGGATTTGCTATCTGAACAAGTCTGTTAAATATGTTGAGAAGACTCGGAAAAGTTTCCTCAACAACGTGATAAACAGGTGTTCTCTCCTCGTCTGATTTGAATCTGGTAATAGAGAAAAGACATGAGCACACAGAAGAAGTTATAATGGAGTTTCACCATCCAGGTGATCTAAGGCAGAAGAATGAAGATTCATAGATAACAAAGCCATTCAACAGTGTTTCTTCATTGCAAAACAGATGGAAGGATATCCCTGCACTTTACTACTGTTCATCCAAATGCTGAGAACTCAGAGACACTATATAATACATTTTTTTAATACCCAGAAATCCCCAAGGACCAGTGGCGCATGGTTTGGAACTCGGGGGATCATGGACCTACTCCTCTACTTTTTTCCACTTAAATACCAGGCTTTTGTATGCAGAGTGTCAGACCCGTAATCTGTGGCTAACCCACCCATGACATGTTACGATCTTACCACTAAACCAAAGCCCTGGGACGGGGGACACTATATAATAAATACAGATGTAGAACTTGGGGATTATAAAGTGCCTGCAAAGATGAGCCCCCCCACGGCACGATCAAAAGGGGAAAAAGATGTTGGATGAGCTCTCAATCTCTCACACCGTGTTTTACACATTCATTATACTCAAAACCTAAAGGCCTGTTTTATTAAGACAGTCTGCGGCCGTGTTTTAATTTCGTAAAAGAGTTTTAAGGCATTGAAAAATGTGAACCATTGACACACTCATTATACTCAAAACCTAAAGGTCTGTTTTATTAAGACAGTCTGCGGCCACAACTAATAACGTTTTCACGACAGCGCAGGTAAATTATCATGGAGTGTTATAAGAGCAAAAAGTTTTTGGACCCTTTTGCAGATGCATTAACATGCATAAAAATACCTCTATGCATTATATCCTTTTTGGTGTTGAAAACAGACATTATTCCTGAAGTACAAACTCAAGAGTTCAAGTACATGAAAAGCATTTCCTGTAGCGCAAAATTCACTGGTCATGAATCAGCAGACGAACGTAAAGCACAACGCATAGAAACAATTTCTGGAGTAGCCAAAACGAAGAAAATAGAACTTGTCAAGAAAAGCATCATTCTAAATCAACAACTTACTCATATTTCCTAGAGAGAATTCTCAGAACAAACAAAGCACCATAAACTTGCTGATCCTGCAGATTATGCTTTACCCAGGGCAGAAGTGTTGGCCACTGCTCCGGGTAGTCTGCATGTATCATTGTCTTAAGGCATTCCCCCAACTGTACCCTGTTCACAATAACAAAATTGTCTACTTATATGAGAGTCCAGTGTTAAAAAGTAGTAAAAGAAAATGATTATCAACAATTTGTTTTATCAAATAGGATTTCCATTCGAAACACATTACAATATGTACAGATAAGAAATCATACCTCAGCAATGAAGGAACTTGCGCAATAAATATGAGAATATTTTGCCTCACCAATTCCTTGTCACTTGGCATAATTTTTGATTGCTCAGCTACATCAACACGAATTTCTCCGTAAATACCAAATTTATCCAACCGCTAATGAAAATATCATGAAGTATATATTTTGACAATTTATTCCATATAGAAAATCTGTCTTTTTCCTCTTTTCTCGTTTGTGGGGGTATATATATATATATATATATATATATATATATATATATATAATAAGGTCATTACCAGGATCATGAGGGCACCAGTTCTTTGCAACGAAGTTCTTAAAATGAATGCTAGCCACCTGTCGGACTGCCATGTCGCAAGACCCATCTACTATGATTTGCAGCAATCTCACAAGATGCTGCGGGGTATGCTGAAACTGCAAATACAGATGCACTCAGGAATATACAAAATTAAACCAATATCCACATATTTATTCCCTAAAATTCAAGTGCTGCGATTTCACATCCTATAATGTCAACCGTGAGCTTGTAATCCAGGAGGACAAAGAGGATTCAAATTCAATAATCACAAACAGCTAAAATAAGCACCGCAATCTTAGATAAACGCGCAGAACTAAAAGTCAGATCCTATACATACACATCTCAGAGTACATACACATATCAAAGTACAAAACAATTCACTATCAGCACAATTAAGAAACCCAGTTTCTTTTTAATGGTTGATAAATGGAGAATTCAAATATATTTCTTCATTAATTATCAAATATAACGAGAACACTTGAGTCAAAAGTAACAAATCCAACTTGAAACCGGCCATATATTGCCATAAATTAAATAGTCTACTCAATACAGAAAATTTATTTGCAACTCCAACACCACAAATCCAATCCCATTAAAACTCAATCCAACAATTTCTCAACACCCCATTCCAACAATAACAAAATGAAAAAATCCATAATTCAGGTCCAAAACTACTTTCTGATAAGTATGTTCGATGCAAATTTACTAACCACAGAGTACTACTCATAATTCAATCATACCAACAAATCTGATCAAAACTCAATACTAATGCTTTTATAAGCAAATTAAACCTGATTACGACTGTCTTCAGCAGCTTTAAATTAAATAACGACATGGATTTAATCATAATTCAATCATAATAACAACAAATCCATTTTATTCTCAATCAACTTAAAATTCAACACTAATACGTTCATAAGCAAATTATACCTGCATAGTACTACACATAATTCAATCAAGCCAATAAATCCGATCAAATTCAGTTTATTCTAACGCAACTTAACTAATACTTTCATAAGCAAATTAAATAACGACAGAGATTTAATCATAATTCAATCATAACAACAAATCCGATTAAATTCAGTTAAAATTCAACACTAATACTTTCATAAGCAAATTAGTACTACTTACAATTCAATCAAAACAGCAAATCCAATCAAATTCACTTAAAATTCAACACTAATACTTGCATAAGCAAACTATACCTGCATAATACTACACATAATTCAATCAAAACAGCAAATCCAATCAAATTCAGTTTTTTCTCAGTCAACTCAAAATTCAACACTAACTTCCATAAGCAAATTATATCAACACTAATACTTTCATAAGCAAATTAAATAACCACATAGTACTACTCATAATTCAATCAAAACAGCAAATCCAATAAAATTCAGTTAAAATTCAACATTAATACTACTTAGTTTAATGAAATTATAAGTACCTGATTGAGACTGAGTTCAGCAGCTTTACGTTCATCAGGATTAGGACTCAAAGCAGCACGAAGAATAACAGCAAGGTTCTGATGATCCATTACAACAAAGGATAATATAAACCCTAGAAAGATAACGAAAGGGATATTTAATCAATTCCCCCTTTCTAGGGTTTATAAATATATGGAGAAGAGAAAAGAGAGAGGTTGCGGACAGATACAGCGCAAAAGAAACTGGGAGAGTGTGCTGAGGAGAGCAGAAAGTGTGCGTTTAAATCATTAGGGTTTACAAGGGTAGAGCCATAATAGTTGGGGCAGGGTGGTTTAACTAATTTTACTACATTCTATTTTTTTTGCTTGGAAAGTTGGAAATGAAAAAGGAACCTTTGTATGGAAACAACGAATTGGAAAGAAATTAAATAATACTCCTATATTCTATTATTTTAACTAATTATTATTTACTATATTTTTTTTTTCTTGGAAAGGTAGAAAGGAAAAAAGGAACCTTTGTATGGAAAGAAATTGAAATATTATATTAAGGTTTTAGTATGACATTGAATATTTTCTTATAAAAATAAATATTTCCCACTAAATAGGAAAAAAATGATTTTATCGTTAGGAAATAAAATTGATATTTATTTACAAATATATCACATTCTTGTTTTTTTAGAATTAGCGGTAAAACGATCAAATCATATGCGCATGTAAATTAACCGTTTCATCCACTACTAAACCTTGGCATGGAAACTAATTTATTATTTACTTATATTCTATTTTTTTGGGTTTGGAAAGGTAAAAAAGGAAAAGGTACCTTTATATGGAAACAAATCCAAAGAAAAAGGGGAAAAGAATAGGAAAGAAATTGAAATAATAAGGTGTTATGTTCCTTTATTTTGTTTTTATGGAATAAAAATGTGGTTTTAGTATGACATTGAATATTATTCTAAAAAATAATATTTTCACCTTAAATCTTTAAAATATTTTTAATAATGATTATTAAGTAGGATAAAATGGTGATTTAACTAGTTTACTTACTATTGTATTTTTTGCTTGGAAATGTAGGAAAGGAAGTGAAAAGAAACCTTTCTATAGAAACAAGAGAAGGGAAATCAAATAAAAAAGAAGGGGAAAAGAATATGAAAGAAATTAAAATAATAACGTTTCAAGATGACATTGAATATTTTTTCTATAAAAAATAAATATGTTCTCACTAAATAGAAAAAATTGACTTTATCATTAAGAAACAAAATTGATATTTATTTACTTATATGTCACGTTCCATTTTCTTAGAATGAGCGGTAAGACGATCAAACTAAATAGGCACAACTAAATTAACTGTTTTATCCAGTAGTGAACCTTTGCATGGAAACAAGGAAAGGGAAATAAAAAAGAAGGGGAAATTAATAGGAAAGAAATGAAATAATAAGGTGTAATGTTCCTTTGTTTTGTTTTTATGGAAAAAAAAAAGAAGAAGAAGTAGTAGTAGTTTTAGTATTGCATTAAATATTTTCTATAAGAACATCTTTTGTATAAAAAAAAATTCCACTAAATAGGAAAAAAATGACTTTATTATTAGTAAATGAAATTGAGCTTTATTTATAAATATTTACGATTTCGTTTCTTAGAATGAGCTGTAAAATGATTAAATCAATTAGGTGTTTAGGGGGTAGACAGAAAAGAGTGAGGGTTGGGGTAGAGTGGTTTAACTAAGTTACTATATTGTATTTTTTGGGTTGGAAAGGAAATGAAAAGAAACCTTTTGCACGGAAACAAGAGAAGGGAAAAGAATTGGAAAGAAATTAAATAATAAGGTGCAATGTTCCTTTGTTTTGTTTTTATGTAAAAAAAAAAAAAGAAGAAGTAGTAGTAGTTTTAGTATTGCATTAAATATTTTCTATAAGAACATCTTTTGTATAAAAAAAATTCCACTAAATAGGAAAAAAAATGACTTCATTATTAGTAAATGAAATTGAGCTTTATTTATAAATATTTACGTTTTCGTTTCTTAGAATGAGTTGTAAAATGATTAAATCAGTCAGGTGTTTAGGGGGTAGATAGAAAAGAGCGGGGGTTGGGGTAGAGTGGTTTAATTAAGCTACTATACTGTATTTTTTGGGCTGGAAAGGAAATGAAAAGAAACCTTTTGCACGGAAACAAGAGAAGGGAAAAGAATTGGAAAGAAATTAAATAATAAGGTGTCATGTTCCTTTATTTGCTGTTATGGAAGAGAAATGGTTTTAGTATGATAATTAAATATTTTCCTATAAAATATTAATTCTCACTGAACAGGGACAATTACTTTATCATTAGTAAACGAAATTGATTTTTTATTTACAAATATCTAAAATAGAAGGGGAAGGAAATGAAATAATAAGGTGCTATGATCCTTTTTTATTTTGAAAAAAAGAAGTGGTTTTAGTACCGGTATGACATTAAATATTTTTCTACGAAAGTAAATTCCACTAAATAGGAAAAAATGACATTATCATTAGTAAACGAAATTGATCGGAAGGGAAGGAAAATCAAAAAAGAAGGGGAAAAGAGTAGGAAATAAATTAAATAATAAGGTGTTATGTTCCTTTGTTTTGTTCTTATGAAGAAAAAAAAGTGATTTTAGTATGACATTAAATATTTTCCTATAAAAAATAATTCCTACTTAATAGGAAAAAAATGACTTTATCATTAGTAAATGTTCTTTATTTATGAATAGTTCACATTCTTGTTTCTTATGAAGAGTGGTAAAACGATCAAATTAAATAGGCGCAGGTAGATTGATTGGTTTGTCCACTACTGAAACATAAGTTAGAGATGTTACGTTCTAACCAATGTGATCCCTATTTGGAAACAAAGTCTTTTCCATAACGGAACTAAACCTGATATTAACGTCTTGTATGGAAACAAGAGAAGGGAAATCAAAAAGAAGGAGGAAGGATTAAGAAAGAAATGAATTAATAAGGTGTTATGCTTGTTTAATTTATGGAAGACAAAAAAAGTGGTTTTTGTAAAACATTAAAAATGTTCCCGTAAAAAACTTTTATAAGAAAAATAGTTTCTACCAAATAGAAAATTAAACAAAATTGATTTTTATTTACAAATATCTCACATTCTCATTTTCTAAAATGACCGGTAAAATGTTCAACCAATATGGGCAAGCAAATTGACCGTTTTATCCACTATAGTTGGAAACGTTACATTCCCCATGTAATCCCTAATTGGAAACAAAGCCCTTATATAACGAAACTAAACATAGTATTATAGTATTAATGTCGACTTGTCTACTGAACATGTTGGGTCTACCGTTTTGTTGAAAAGTTAGAAACAAGCTAGTCGTAATTGAAGAGGAATTAACCATTACTCTATACGACTTACTTTAATCAATATTTAAATATTTTGATCAACCTTAATTCTCAAGAAATTTAGCAGGGCAATATAATTGTAGCGGTACACAGTTAATAAGTTGCACGCAAGTTTGTATGAATACCATAATTATTCAAAAAATAGAAAAAAATAATTTTTATTTGATTGATTATGATAAAAGCAAAAAAGAAATAAAATATGTATATTGGAGGGATATAATTCTCTTAGGTAGAACAAAATTTCCTACCATCTTATTTCCTAATTCTCTCCACATTGGGGGTCATTTTGTTTAAAAGCAAGTAATGCATAAAGATTGAAATGCGAGAACTTGTAAGTTGAGACTGTGATGTAATAATTGTTTAGTTTTGGATATTGATTTGTTATACCAAAAAATTATTACATAAATGTATATTTCTAAATATATTTATTTTAGTAGATTTAAATATTAGTTACTACATAATAGATGAATTTAGTCATTGTTTTAGACCATTCATTACTAAGTGTCATATTTTTATTCAACATTTTATCGCAAATAAAATAATAAGTAGATTTACACATCACTTAGTAGTGAAATTAAAATCAAATATTATACGATAATATTAAATTTTTATATGAAAATGAAAAATGAGATCAAACATTACACCTATAATGTTAAATTTTATATAAAAATTATTCCTCCACTACTATCGACTAAGCGTCACATTTAATGAATTAAATAACACTATTAAAAGTTATGGTAGAATAGCAACTACTTTCCTATCATCAATTAAACCTTTGGGTTTGGATCCTGAAAGTTTTACCTTATAATGGGAAATTTTCAACTTAAATTCGGATTAATTAAGCCCAAAATAGGTACTACATCCGTCCCAACTTATATTACACTCTTTTTAGTCAGTTTTAAAAAAATAACACATTTCTACATTTAGTAATAATTTAACTTTAAAATATTCATTTTACCTTTAATGAAATAATTTACAACCATACAAATATTTATGACTTATTTTAGAATATAAGTTTACATAAATTGAGACGGACCGAGTACTAAACACCTAACAAAAATAAATAAAGAAGAAACTATTTATATTTTGCTTGGTTGGTAGCGCGTGATGTCACGCCCTATTTATTATGGGAATCAAGTGGTATTAGGTGTGTATGGGTCCAACAACGTGGGAATTGTGAGGAGAGAGGACTCATTTCTCAATGATGGATTTGGCTCTTCGTTTTTCAGCTTTGGATTTTGCGGCCTTCTCACTGTTGTGCGTATTTGTCTGCGGTCAGCACACATGCAGCATACCAACCCATATAAGACCTATATTTTGATTCTCTAAATCTCTTGTACGTACTCACCTAAGGTGTTAAGTTCGAGTTTTGGATATGATTTTTTTTTTTGTTTTGGTAGGGAGCGTTTTTCGTGAATGAGACCGTTATATGAACGTGAATGGAAGATATAATCGCTAACAAATGGCGATATTATAAACGATGAATGAGAAACAAAAAAAGGACGTTAAATGAGCAGAATGAATTATATTTGGAAGAATCAAAATGTGTTGCGCTAACAAATGGAACGGGCTAGTCGTTCATAAGTTACTTGAATTACAATGGGTCGGAAAAGTAAAGAATTCATGTTTAGATTCAGGTTTATAAGTTGCTTATAAGTTAACAACTTTTTTTTTTTTTTTTTGAGTGTTTTTTGGCTCAATGAAAATCAAGAAGAAAACAAATGATTTTGTGAGAATAAAATAAAAAAAAACGTCAAAAAATAATTGGAACAAGAGTAGTTGTTAAAATGGGGCTTCAAGTATTTTCGTGAATTTGATAACTTGTGCATCGATGAATTTGGAATTGTTCCACGCAGAAAAAATAAGACTTCTTTAATCGCTTTTGGTGAAAAAAGTGAATTTTCTTATAGATTTGTAAATGAAAAGGGTCTCAAAGGATTTTTGGTACTACTTGGAAAGCTAATGGAAAAAAAGTTAGCCTACCACAAGCTTGTGATGGGGGCGTTCGGTTAGTCAAAGAATTTTTTTTTTTTTGACTTATAAGTCAGGGTTTCCAACAGAGAGAGAGAGAGAAAGGGTGAGGACAAATAATAGGGTGCGAGAGTAAGGAGAGAAGCGATTTATTTTAAGCCCATCCAAACAAGCTCTTAAAAAAGATCACAATTCAATTCGCTTAATTCTTGCTAAGTTTTAAATTTTCTTTTTATTATTTTAAGTACTTAATAAAATAATTATTTTCTTTGTTCTGGCTATATATAACATATCAAAGTAAAGAATATTTTTTTTGGAAATAATTTTGACAAGGTTTATATGGGTAATTTTGGTCCATATTTGGGCCGAATCTGAATTACATATCAGTCCAATTTTTAGATGGGGTAAAATGAAGGGTTGGGATTGGTCGAGCTACTAAATTGGCAGGCCAATGACCCACCCAAACTTTAACAGGTTAGATGGGCTAATTTTGTATCGCTTACACCCCCCCCCCCCCCCACGCAAATCATCCTCCCAACCCAGCAACACGCACACCATGAAGAACTATGGGTAATTTTCATTATACAAATTTATCACTTAATTATTATAATTAATATGCACTTTTTAATTTATTACATCAATTGATCATAATAAGTTGAATTGATTAGGTTAGGTATATAAATATTCAACAGTTTTGTTGCTTAAGATAGAACAATAATAATGTGATTAACATTTTCAAAGATCTAAAGTATCGTTTTCCACAATAACTGTGGCAAGAAGAATCATGTAGGAGATTATGGCGTGTGTATATTGTATACACCGTGTATTATGTGTGCATATTACATGTTTTGATTCCAATTATTTTTAGCCGAGGATCTATCACAAACAACCTCTCTACTCCAAAAAGTAGGAGTAAGATCTGCGTACATCCCAGCCTCCTCAACTCATTATTAATAAGGCAAAGAGGATTGTGAAAAAAATGTAGCAATCCTTAAAACATACTCATATAAATGACAGGAAAACAATATATAATAACTTTTCAATCTCAAACAAAAATGACACGTCATTTGTATGAAAAATAGGTCTTTCTACGATGGGCAAAATAACAACACCAATAACAATACACCCAGGGAAGCCTTACGATGTGGTATGGGGAGGGTAAAGTGTACGCATACTTTATCTTACCTTGAAAGGTAGGGACAAAGAACAAAATAACGAATTTTAAAAATATCCCTCAACAAACATTTATTTATTTACTTATTTAATCTAGTTTCACTTCAGGCTATGTACACTTAGGGGTCGTCTGGTAGACGGTATAAGGCAGGATACACCGATATTAAATTTTTGGGTTAAATTTGTATCATATTTGGTTTGAATTATTAATTAGTCCTGGTATAAAAGTATACCACAATGTTGGATAATATTATCCCATTTCCTAGGTGGTATAACTAATACCAAGCACATGCTTTGGATTATACATGGTATATCCCACCTTTAATCCAATGAACCAGATAAAGAACAAGTACTAAATAATTCAGAGGTTATTTAGTCTCAGGACTATAATTTCAGCATAACTTTATCCGCGTACCAAACCACCGCTTATAGTTATTGGGGGGTTTGACATAGATCCCTACCATATAAATTAAAATCCAGAAGGTAAATAGGGACATGACACCTTACCTCCTCATGATCTGTATAAGGATTAGACATGTCAAATCCGATGCAAAAATTAGCATACAAAATACATTGTCAGTTATGGTTGAACAGTCATGTTGGTTAGGCCCTATAGTTAAAGTAACTACAAAAATTACATTATATACCAGCAACATGCAGTGAGAGTCACCTTCCCTTATCATTGATGGAGATTTCAACATTTAAACATAGGTATTGGTAATGGAGTTTCTTTTAGCGTGCCTGATCCTGGAACTAGGCATACCCATAGAATCCATCTTGCTTGGTCCAGTGACTTATTTGGGCATATCATGGAGTCTATTATTGAGCAAAATATAATTTCTTTTTAACAGCAAGTAAGTCTTAACTTCATTTCTACCACTTGAAATTTAGATTAAATACTATATATTACAAAGTAAATAGCCATAGGATGAATCTGTGCTTGGATTGAGCAACTGTGCTCCCTAATAGTTCACATATTTTAAGTCTACTTGGTACCCAACATGGTATTGTAGACTCTGTTTTTATCAGAAACACATTATTCGAGACTTTATGATGCGAATTTAAATTTAATAGGAAAACCAGAAAAGGAAAAGGAAAAAAAGATAAATGCTTGGAGTTCTTGATGAAAATGAAATTATGAATAGATATTACTAATTACTTAAAGAGCTCTATACGGGAATATATGGGCGAGCATATATTGTGCATACACCGTGTATTTATATATACATATTATAGGCATAAACGTGTCATATAATTGTTAATAATTTAAACATAATTATGAAAAAGAAAGGAGAAATCTTTGAAACACGTGCATTTAAAATGAGAGGAAAACAATATATTATATAGTAATTTCTTAATCTCAAACAAAAATGATATGTCATTTGCATGAAATCCAATTTTTTCTCACAAAGCAAAATAACGAACTTTTTTTTAATGAGAAACCACTAAGTAATACTTAGTGGAGGGGTATTTTTGTTAATAATAAATAATAGTCAAAAGAAACCAAAAAGGAAAGCAAAAGGTTCCGGACCAAATAAAATACAACAAAATCAAATAGAAACCGACAAACTCAAAACCCTCACAACACATTTAGGAAAGTTATCGACCATGATTGCCTTCATCGAAGCAATGCCGCTGCAAGTCCACCCCAGGGCAAGCATCTGATTTTCTGATATGGTTTCATCATCTTCGCACCACATAGCTCTCCGGTGCCATGATTCTATAGCCAAGGAGTTCAAACTCGGAATAAACCAGATCTCGACCTTACAGATAAATTTTGATCCCAAATTCTCGATTTTGCTTAGTGCAAGTGAGGGGTTGAAATATATGTCGGTTATCTCTTGCTTTGTTTTCCCATTTAAAGAGTCTTTAGTTGTTGTGTTCTTGAGATCCGCAGATCTGCTGTGAGTGTTGGTTGTTGAGCTGAAATTTGCTATTAACCAGCATTTGTGACCTGATTCGGCCAGATTGATTGATATTTTGGTGGATTGTGTTTAACATAAACAACTGAGGATAGGTTGTCAATAAGCTCTATGATAAACTAGTGTATGTTTGTCCAATAGCTATCACCTCGACTCCTCCGATTGAACCCAAAAAGGTTAATTTTCATATTACAATGTAAATAGCTAGCCATAGGATGCATTTTGCTTGCATTGAGCAACTTTGCTCCCTACTAGTTCACATATTTTAAGTCTACTTGGTACCCATAGTGTTGTAGCGGTGTTTTTATAAAAAAACACTTTATTCGAGACTTTATGATGCGAATTTGACATTAATTGAAACCCCTCCCCCGACCCCCCCCCCCGGCCAAAAAAAAAAAGGGAAAAAAAAAGAAAGCTTGTAGTTCTTGATGAAAATGAAATTATGCATAGATATTACTATTCAATTAAGGAGCTTTATATAGGAATCTATGGACGTGCAATAAAGAGCTTTATATAGGAATCTATGGACGTGCATATATTGTGCATACACCGTGTATTTATATATTCATATTATCGGCATAGATGTGTCATATTGTTGTTAATAATTTAAAGAAGATTATCAAAAAGAAATTAGCAAGCTTTGAAACTTGCGCATTTAAAATGAGAGGAAAACAATTTATTATATAGTAACTTCTTAATCTCAAACAAAATGATATGTCATTTGCATGAAATCCAAGTCTTTCTCGCAAAGAAAAATAACAAACTCTTTTTGTGGTGTTGTTGTTGTGAAGCCACTAAGTAATAAATAATAGTCAAAAGGAAACAAAAAAGGAAAGCTAAAGGTTCCAGACCAAATAAATACAATAAAATCAAATAGAAACCGACAAACTCAAAACCCTCACAGCACATTTAAGAAAGCTATCGACTATGGTCACCTTCACCGGAGCAAAGCCGCCGCCAGTCCACATCACGTTAAACATCTGATTTTCCGATATGGAATCACATCATCTTCGCACCACAAACCTCTCACTGGTGCAGTGATTCCATAGCCAAGGAGTTCAAACTCAGAATAAACTAGATTTCTTTCTTACAGATAAACTTTGCTCCCAAATTCTCGATTTTCCTTAGTGCGAGTGAGGGGTTGAAAAAAATGTTTATCTCTTGCTTTGTCCTACTATTTAAAGAGTGTTGAGTTGCTGTGTTCTTGAGTCCGCCGATCTGCTGTGAGTGTTGGTTGTTGAGCTGAAATTTGCTATTAATCTTCATTTGTAACTTGAATATCAGCTAGATTGATTGCTATTTCTGTTGGATTGTGTTTAACATAAATAAATGAGATAGGTTGTCAATTTAACTCTCTCATAGACTAGTGTATGTTTGTCCAATAGCTATCACCTCGACTCCTCCGATTGAACCTACAAAGGTTAATCTTCATATGACAAAGTAACTAGCTAGCCATAGGATGAATATGTGCTTGGATTGAGCAACTCTGCTCCCTACTAGTTTAAACATTTTAATTCTACTTGGTACCCAATATAGTATTGTAGCTCTGGTTTTTATTAGAAAACACTTTATTCGAGACTTTATGATGCGAATTTGACTTTAATTAAGAAAAGGAAAAAAAAAAAGAGTAATGCTGGCAGTTCTTGATGAAAATGATATTATGCATAAATATTACTCACTAACTTGACGCGCTTCACACAGTCTAACCATTTTTTTTTTTTTTAAAAAAAAGTGGATTTAGTGAATATAGAAAAGATAAAAAAAAAAAAATTAGAATATCAAAAAATTAAAAAGAAAAACAAATTTATAATGTGAGCCATGAGAAGAAATTATAATAAAATTATAAGGAAAACACATATAAAAAAATATAAAAAAGCAAATCCAAATAAATACATTTCACATCTTTTTGTAGGTTTATACGGATAGAGTTCTTGCAAAAGTGACTTGTCAATTATATTGGGGAAGAGAAATTAACGTAGTAACGTAGGTTGTTCCATGTTTTTTTTAGTTTTACACTGATGTCACGCATCGCACAGTGTTAAAAAGTGTCTTTAGATTTACGAATTAATCTTTTTACAATATTTGAAAATTTTAATATTTTTGTTCTTAATCTAGCAATTTGTCATATTTTCCGAGCAATGATTCAACTTAAAATAAAGGCGCGGATTCTTATATTTTAGCTTAAAACATTTGTTTTTACTGAGGAAATGTAATACTATGAAAATATGCTCAAATAATTCAAAAACTTATTTATGGCGGGAAGTAAATAAAAAGTTACTTCGAATATTTATTGCACCTTCACTTATAGAGAAAATTGTTATAAGAAGGTTCGCCTAATAGAGAACTCTTTAATTTTCTTTTGTTCTACTTGGTAAAACAAAGCTTAAAGTTTAATGATATACCTCTCGAAATAAATGAAAGAACATGAAAACAAATTATTTTCCAAACTTTAGAAATGGCCAGTTGGTTAAGGACTACCTCATGCCTCGGTAGGCACTCCTACTTAGATCAATGTGACCTCCACGGTAACGATAAAGAGGAAGAACAAAATAATAGTAGATGAATTATGCCAAACATTGTCTCACATTTACCAAGTAGAGCACAGTTGCCATGTTGGATCCTATTTCAAAAACTTCATATCATATACATAAATGATAACATCGCTAATTGGATAGGTTAAAGTTTAAACAATGGACCATTTTCTGTATAAGTCGCTATATTATCCTACAACAGGGCATATGTTTAAGGTTACATATGTACTACTCGCAAACATATCATATTTCGTAGCAATTATATCCTCTTGAATAATATGAAGTTCTAAATGATCGAACCAAGCATATAATATGCAGTTAAGGACCAAAGCATGTCATACTCATAGTTACCTCGATCTCATGTTTCGATACAATGACACCTATAGTTTGAACACACATGACAACTCCCCTTCTTAACAACCATCACCGGTTCACCACCTTCACACACAGTCCTAGACATATGTCACATGCATTCACCCGTCGAATCACAACTGAAAATAAAAAATGGCACTCACCTAAAAGGAGTTTCAATCTAATAGCTAATTTTTCCGATTGATATCCGTGACAAGGATTTGAAGCAAATTAGCTAGTGCAAGCTTATAAATTAAATCTGCTGCCTTAATGCCTTCTCAATCCTCCATTCATTCTATTGGTAATCATGATGAATCAATTGTAATAGAATTCGAAGAAACGTTACAAGACAACAATAGTATTCTTCCTTATTGATGTTTTATGAGAAGTTAAATAAGAAAAAATGCTACAATAAAACAAAATAGACATATGAGGGAAAAACTATGGAGAAAAGCCAACAAACTAATTTCAGAAAAAGAATATAAATAATAAAGCTGGTCATAGAGAGTGCCACCTATAGATAGATTAAGTTCTTTGAAATCATAGTTAATGGAAAGTACCAATTGACATAACTATTTCCTACAAATATTGAAGAAAAAAAAATCACTAATCAGTAATATGCTAGGCGATTCATTCATCTGACCCTATACTAAGATCACTTATGATTCCGCAGTATTTTTTTCATTAATCGCTCCAAGTTCTTTACATTTCTATGTAAAGATCATTTCACCGATCGAGAAACTAACTTTGAATTGCCCATTTTTCTCCTATTCTTTACAACCACTTCATCACATTCACCCTCGTTTTCTCTATTTCCGTCGGATAAATTAGCTACATTCACCGACCGAGAAAACGATTTTGAATTACCCACCTTCCTTTTCTGCTTCTCCTTAAACCTTACACCTACTCTCTCTTCTCCGCCCTCGTTTTAGCCCTCACCGTCGTAATTAAACCCTAATTTCTCCGATCGAGAAGCTAAGGAGTCGTAAAACCACGGTTCATCTCGCTTCCTTTTACACCGACGAGTGTAAAACTGAGAAATAGGGAGTTTCCTTTTTCGTTGATCGTCGGTTTCCAAATTGGGAACGATTTTACGAGCGGTTTTTACTTTTTTACTCCTACTAGCACCGCCGACATAAGGTGAGGTAGTAGAGTACACATCGCATAGCGGTATGTACTTCCGCGAAGTAGTGACGTCGTCTCTATCATCATCTACCTGTAATGGCGGCTTAGATTCACGTTTTCCTTTGGTGAAAGAGGAAACGTCATAGAATTGAGAGTAAAAAAATGAGAAAAAATCAAACTGGTTCACCCTCGCCACCGTCATTAAACCCCAATTTCACCGATCGAGAAACTGATTTTGAATTAATCACCCTGCTTTTCTACTTCCCCCTACTAGTTCATTCAAGATCTTCTTACATGAATTCAAATTTAGTCGGCAAAAAATGGAGCATTACATTACATTTATAGAAAATGAAACAAATCTTCTCCTTTCCCCTTCATATAAATACGCCGTGTATTGACACCCGGCGGGAAAACTTACATTTTGCCCCAAAACCTCCCTCTTAAAACCACCACTCTCTCCCCCAATTTCCCTCAATTCTGTCGAACCCTAAAAATCCCAAATCCCTCAATTCTTTCGAACCCTAAAATTCCATTGCAAATTCACTCCTTTACGACCAAAACCAGTGAACAAAATCAATATCAAAATCAAATCGAATTTGATTTTTTTTTCTCGTTTTTTTTATTTATTTTTACTCTCAATTCAATGGCGTTACCTCTTTCACCCGAGGAAAACGCGATTTCTAAGCCGCCATTACAGGTAGATGACGTGGATGACGATAGAGACGACGTCACTACTCCGCGGAAGTACGTACCGCTATGCGATGTGTACTCTGCTACCTCCCCTTACGTCGGCGGCGCTAGTGGGAGTAAAAAAGTAAAAGCCGCTCGTAAAATCACTCCCAATTTGGAGACTGATGATCAACGAAAAAGGAAACTTCCGATTACTCAGTTTTACACTCGTCGGTGTAAAAGGAAACGACAGGAACCGTCATTTTACGACTCGTTAGTTTCTCAATCGGAGAAACTAGGGTTTGATTACGGCGGCGAGGGTGAAAATGAGGGCGGAGAGGAGGGAGTAGGTGTAAGATATAAGGAGAAGCAGAAGAGAAAGGTGAGTAATTCAAAACCGTTTTCTCGATCGGTGAATGTAGCTAATTTATCCGATGAAAATAGAGAAAACGAGGGCGAAGGTGATAAAACAGTTGTAAAAAGTAAGAGAAAAGTGGGCAATTCAAAGCTAGATAGAGATGATAGGATAGACGAGGGCGAAGACGAGGAACTGTTTATAAAGAGTAAGGAGAAGCCGAAGAGAAAATTAGGGTTATGTGATGGAAGTAGCGAAAACGAGGGCAGAGACAACGAAATGGCTTTAAAGAGTAAGGAGAAACTGAAGAGAAAAGTGGGCAAATCAGGGAATTTATGTGATGAAAATAGAGAAAATGAGGGCAAAGAAGGGGAAATGGTAATAAAGAGTAAGGGTAAAGTGGGAAATTTAAAGCTAGTTTCTCACTCGTCAAAGTTAGCGAATTTTTCCAATGGAAATAGCGAAGATGAGGGCGACGCGGACGAGGAAATGGTTACAAGGAATAAAGAGAGGCGGAAGCGAAAAGTGGCTAATTCAAAGCTAGGTTCTCACTCGGCAAAATTAGCGAATAGAGAAGTCGGGGCCGAAGACAAGGAAATGGCTATAAATAGTAAGGATAAGCCTAAGAGGAATGTGGGAGATTTGAAGCTAGTTTCTCACTCTGGAACTGAGGGCGAAGAAGAGGAAATGGTTATAAAGAATAAGGAGAATTTAGAAGTAGTGAATTTTTGTGTCAAGAGTGAGAGGGACGACAAGGGAGAAGATGATGGAGTAGTGGTTGTGAAGCATATTAATAAGAAGAAGGAGAAGAAGAGGAGGAAGTTGGTTAATCCGGAGCTGGCAAATTTGGGGGTAGATGCTAATATAATCGGTCAGTTGAACGAGTCCTGTTCCAGAGGAACGCGAAATAGTGCTGGTAAAAATAAAGTTGACACCAATCACGGTGGTGACGATTGCAAAAATTCTAACTCCACGGGTAACATTAAGAAGCGAAAGGAAAATTGTATTTTGGAGAATCATTTGAACAATAAAAGCTCAGGGTCAAGGCGGACCAAGAAATGGGTTTGGTACATTTTTAACCCTTGTTCAATTTTTTGTTTCGTAAATGTGCATGTTATTATGAATATAAGTGTTTGAGTTTGTGTGTATTACAGGCTGAGTTTTGAAGGCGTTGATCCCAAGAAATTCATTGGACTACAGTGTAAGGTGGGAGATGGTCAAACTTGGAATAATTAGAATGTACTACGTACTGTTGTTATTATCAGTTTAAGCAACTAATTGGAGATTTTATGTCTATAGGCATATTGGCCATTAGATGCTGATTGGTACACTGGTCGCATAAATGGGTACAACTCGGAGACTGGACGGCATCATGTAATTGATTTTCTGGTTCCTTTTATATTTATATAATTTATGTTTGATTTTTTGACTGACAAGTGTATGAAACATGTTTGAGTCCAATGCAGGTGAAATATGTAGACGGGGATGAAGAGCATTTACTTTTATCAAATGAAAGGATCAAGTTTTCTGTTTCACTTGAGGAGATGAATCGTTTGAAGTTGAGACCCAGCGATACGAGTCCTGAAACTGATGCAATTGATGTTGATGAGATGGTTGTATTAGCTGCTAGTTTGGAGGACTGTGAAGCTCTTGAGCCTGGAGATATTATATGGGCCAAGCTGACTGGTAAATTATGGCTCGCATGTTACTTCTGATAATTTTGGTCTGATTTGCAACTTTATCACATATACTCTTCTTAATATTTCTCAGCTTTTTGTGAATTTTTGGTCTGATTTGCAACTTTATCACATCTACTCATTGTTACAGTCAGTAAGCAGCTAGGAGCTCTCAAAGTAGAACTAATAACGAAGATAAAACCTTTTTACCGACTTAATTTTGCATGATTGTTTACTTGGAAAAAAATGTGAGATCAATATCTCTCAAATGTAGCAACTATCTGGTTTTTCATTGGTTCTATCTGCCAATACAGGTCATGCCATGTGGCCTGCCATTGTTCTAGATGAATCTCTTGCTGGTGGGCGTAAAGGTCTAAACAAAGTTTCAGGGGAAAATTCAGTTCTTGTGCAGTTTTTTGGCACCCATGATTTTGCTAGGTGTGTTATTTGGAATTTTATTGTGAATGTAATTGGAGCTCTATTTACCATTAAAGCAGTAATATGCTCAGTTAATTTCCTTATGGGCTTATGAACCTTTGTTATTGGATTTCAGGGTCAAGTTAAAGCAAGTTATCTCTTTCCTAAGAGGGCTTCTTTCTTCCTTTCACCTGAAGTGCAAAAAACCAAAATTTGTTCAAGGTTTGGAGGAAGCAAAAATGTGAGCGTTGTCGATTTGAGTTACATTTTTTGTGTCATTTCCTTGTTACATCGCCGAGATTAAATGTTTGCTATATTTTGTTGGTCTTTCCCATTTTATGACTGTCGATACTAGAATTGGAAAAAAAAAACTAGGCAGAAATAATTCCCTCAAGATTTTTTTTTTTTTTTTTTGATTAAGCACCGGGTGTCCGAGTCTCTTTGAGCCCCGACTAATCCCGGGGGTGCACAGGCCCTCGGCATAATTCCCTCAAGATTGATACATACATTGTATACCTTTCCTGTGAAAGCTTTGATGATTATAGAGATGGTAGCAGTAGTAGTGTTTTTTTGCGTTTTTAATCCTGTTTTCACATGCATTGAACTTTATGTCCCCACTATACACTATTCAACATGACCTTAGATCTTAAGGTGTCTCATTGGTACCTGGACAGTACTATTTTTTAAATAAAGTGAAGCCAAATAATTCAATGTGTTTCTCGCTAGACTAGTTAGGGGTTAGTTATAGGCTTTTGGTCTTAGTTCAACATAGCAACCCACTTCTACCAATTTTCAGATGTTTGTGTGATATAATTTGCTTCAGTCCTTAAGAAATGTATGAGAGTTCCAGCCAAAACATTGAGATCCATGTGCATTGTACTTGGAAGAACAAAACTTAATAGCACCTGCATTTTTCAGCGTAATATTCTGGATTCCTTAAAGTATTAATATTGGCTAGCAGATGTTACACATTTCTGGTCCCAAAATGGTTTCCTGTTCACTGAAGTTAGTATGTGGTATGGTAGCTTACTGGTATAACTATTTCCTGCAGGCCACAAGTTTGATAAACCAGGCAGTGCAACTGCTTGCACCCTACTGTTTGTTTTGACAATTCTTCATTAAAAAAACCTATTTGACCTTACAATTACACCCTCCCGAGCATCTCTATTTAATCAGTACCCTCGGAAGAAAAATTCTTTCTTGTTTGTTAACCACAGTATTATTATTATTATTTTTCTCTTGCATCTCCTTAAGTTTTACTCTAGTTAGCAGATAACTAGATATATTACACCCATCCAGGCCTAAAATCTATGTAGAATCATTATTTTCCTCAGCATCTGTGCTGGTGGGGATAGCAGGGACATCGTGGAATTAGTCTAGGAGGGTGTTTAGATTGGTTTATTTTAAGAGCTTATTGGCTTTTGAGCTCTTTTCTGCTTTTGAGGTGTTGGCTAAAATAAAAAGTGCTTTTAAGCACTTACTTTTAGAGCCAAAAGTTGGGTATTCCCAACTTATGACTTTTAGCTTTTAGCTTATAAGCTTCTTTTAAAAAGCCAGTCCAAACACCCTCTAGGCGGGGATAAGCTGGCTAGGACACCACAGTTGTAAAAAAATGTTCCTTTTTAATGAAGAAGTTTCCTTTTACCTGCATATATGGTGATGCTGCTTTTAATTGTGGCTTGTGTATTTGGGTATGTTCCTGCTTAATATTAACTCAGTTGCTAGGTTCGTACTGATTTCATACTTCTAACTTTCTTGATCAGGTATCTTAGTGAACAGAAGCTCTCAAAGAGGATGCTGCGGTTACAGAATCGTATCAATGCAGATAATAATACTGAGAGCGAAGAAGATGAAGGCAGTTCTGATTCAGAGGATGAAGGGGGGTTGAGGAGAAAGCTTGAGGATGTCAAAAATTGCCCATTTGAATTGGGAGACTTGCAAGTAGTTAGCCTTGGTATTTTCTTTCCCAAATCTTAGCTGCATACTGATTAGAGAGCAAAAACAATGCAGTAATATCCTATTGAATTGAATATGTGTTATATGTTTGGGTTTGAGATTCTTCTAGATGTAATCTGAAACCTTTACCATTCCCCATCCTCGTTGCCCTTTTTACATCATGAGATTTTGATCTCCAATTAGATAATCTGAAATTGCTCCTAGATGGTTTTACTATTTCAGCATATCATAGTCCAACAGTTGATTGAATGGTTTAATCTGATTCTGTGGACATAAGTTAATCAGCATGTTGTCCTATGAAAGCCAACTCTTTGACATATTATACACCAAACTGTGGTCTTCATTTTTTTCTATTTTGTCGAGTAACATTCCCTATTCTTGTAAGTTTAGTTGATTTCTCTCTTCACTTAATGTATATTTGATGTATATCAGTCTTTTGATTTGCAAATGTCCTTTACAGGTAAAATAGTAGAAGATTCGGATCTTTTTCGAGATGAGAAATTTATCTGGCCAGAAGGTTATACTGCTGTGAGGAAGTTCCCCTCAGTAACAGGTAGCTGATCCTATCTCCCTCTCCAGCAACAGCTCTGCTGTGCCTTATTTTGAATTTAGTGGTATAAAATTAATCATTTCGTTTCCCAATTGAGACAGATCCCGGTGTACGTGTCTCATATAAGATGGAGGTACTGAGAGATCCTGATTTCAGGACACGGCCTTTATTTAGAGTTACATCAGATAGTGGAGAACAGGTATTCTGCAATTCAATGATGTCTAATCAAGTTTTTATTTTTTTCTTTAACTACTTCAGTCATTCATTTGTATGCTATATACTCCTTTGATTCTGCAATTCAGTTTTTTGACTTACGAAGGCACTGACTATATTATTGTCGCAGTGAATTTTATAGTTTGCTTTTGAAACAGTGGGATCCTTGTTCCGATTCTGGATATACTTTCAAAGAATTTCTATCAAAAAGCATATGCTCCATAGCTTTTGAGAGCAATGTTTCTTCTTTCACCTTTTGATAGGAAATGTTGTGTTAAAAAAGTGGTGCTTGTGGACTTTAAGATGGATACCCCAAGGTTAAATGGGTAAATCAAAATCAAGCTAAGGACTACAAGGCGGACACAAAAACAGACAAATTTTATTGAACTAAAAATATGCTCATTATGGTTGTTGGTTAGATGATAAAGAATTTTTTTGTTTGGTAAGATGGGTACCTAAAGAGCAGATAGAGCCAACCATACTCCAAGATTGAAGTATAAGGACTGCAAAGTGGAGGATACGACCAGATGAATTGCATTCAATTAAAATGTCCATTGAGGATATCAAGCACTTTGAGATCCCATAGGAATATCTGGAGAAGGATATAAGTTCTTACTTTATGCTCTATTTAGATACTCCAGTTGAATGTGTAAAACTGTCTTTTGTCCCTTTTTTCCTCTTTCCAGATGAAGTAATAAGTTTATTGATCTCGGTGGTAGACATCTCAGACTCTAGGAACTTTGCTTATGGAGCTATCCAACCAAACTTTGAAATTCCAGTGTTCCACTAGATCCCAGTATTTATGGTTGCTTCCAAATCTTAAGTCTGGTTAGATCTCTCTTTCATGTGACCTTAAACTACCAGTTGTACTCTAGCTCAATTTAGCATGGTATTCTGTAGATGTGAGATGTGAATCTCAATTTGCATACATCCAACACCATCTGTTCCCCCAAAACTTGCCCTGCTCCCTTCTCTACCTTAAAAGTAATGTTACCACTAAATTCTTTCCACCACTTCAAAATATTCCTCCACAGGCTGCTGGCTAGGGGAAGTGTGATATTTTAGTCCTCCAACCCCTTTACACAATTCCGTATTTTTTTTCTATCACCTAGACTGTGATGCTCTATTCAAATCTCGGAAACCATTCATTTTCCTGATAGGGTCTTGTTAATAACCCAAATATATATTTCACCCCAAGATTATCCAACTCTTTGGCGTCGTAACGTCTCCCATGAACCAAGTGAAACTTCTTAGCACCATATGTTGATTCCATAGATAGTTTCCTTGAAGTTTTAACTCTTAATAATTTAGCTTTAACTCTGGCCCCTGCTTGTAACTCAAAGAATGTGGCAATGGACGGTGGTGTACTCTTGATTAGTACTTCCGTTCCTCCTTTTGATCAGTAATATTGTTTATGGCTGCAAGATAAAGGTAAATAGTTTTATAACTTCCTTTATTTGCCGACAATCTCGTAAGCAAGGTCTTAAAAATGGAATCAACAAAGTTTACGAAAATTAAGGTCTTGAGCCTACAAATGTATAGAGCATGTAGATCAAATTGTAGATCTATTAGGAACTCTGTAACTTTTTGGAGGTAGCCGGCATATCCTTAATGCTGAGGAATACAGTCTTACCAGTTTCAAAAAAAAAAAAAAAAAAAAAAAAAAGGGTCTTGAGCGTACGAAAATAGGGAAAAATGCCAGGAACTTATGCTTCAATGAATTTGGATTCTGATGATATACATGTGAATCACCAGTCAGACTGATGTATCTTTTGTATGTCAGACTATGAACAAAACAACTTGTTCTTGCAAAACATCTTAGGCTTTTTTGATTAAATTCTATGGCATGCCTCTTCTGGTTTGACTTGGTGTGCAAAGTGTCTTAGTGGAATGCAATCGTGACAGGTCTGTCTTTGCTTGATTGTTTTAATTAAGCTCAAACTTGGTTTGATTTTACGTATGAGGCTCAAGCTTGAGCTTTGAAAGATTATTACCAGCTACCTTTCCGTCATCCTTATTTGAAATATGGGCTCTTGAACTGTTGAACTTGTGATGAATTGCCGAGTGTCTATGCTGGTGATTTTCTGCGTTTATCCTAACAGGGGTTAATGTGACACATTAGTATCTAGTTCATAAAAACACATGTTATGTTCTCTACCACATTAGCTTGTTACCATTTTCTCTCTTCAAGGGGAATAGCTGGTTGTTTTTGTTTTTCTTATCTGGCATCTGTTTTGCTTTTGTATAGGCATTAATGTTTAGGCTACTGATGTTGAGAGAAGCATTAATGTGAGTCACTGTGGTGCACTTGTTTTTGCAGTTTAAGGGATCTACACCATCTGCTTGCTGGAATAAAGTTTACAAACGGATGAGGAAGACACAAGTTGACAATTTTGACGAATCAGTATCTGGCGGTGAAAGTGAAAGGACTTTTGGATCGGGTTCTCATATGTTTGGCTTTTCTCATCCTGAAATTTTGAAACTTATAAAGGTATCTTAAGTTTTTCTTCTGTCCAATTTTGTTTTTATGGTGGTTTTGTTTTTTCAATTTCTGTTTACTGTCTTATTATTGAAAGTCTGGGCATTGAGCTCAAGTGACTTTGCAGTTGTTTTAGTACAGTCTTATTTTGCCGAGAGATGCATAGACAGGTTTACAGTTTTAACTTTATTATGAAGTGATTAGTTATTAATTTGTGTCAGAATCGAAGGGCATAGGTGCAGAAAATTGGTAGACGATAAATAAACAAGTTGATGGGCATTTAATTCAGGATATAATGACCATATGATTATGTATAACTGCTGACTGTAGAGCCATTATTTATACAATCCTGTGAAGATTACTGTTGTCTGGATTTTTCCATTTAATCTGTGAATGCCGAATAACTTTTATTTTTTTGGCAACTAACTTATTTGTATTGAAAAGCATTGTTCTATCTTTGGCTTATTTCTTTTTCTCCAGTTTCTAAAACATATATATTGCACTGCCAGGAATTATCAAACTCCAGGCTTCTCGCAAAATCATTGAAATTGGCGTCTTCGAAAAATCAAGGCCTGCCTGCTGGATATAGGCCTGTCCGCGTTAAGTGGAAAGATCTGGACAAATGCAACGTTTGCCATATGGATGAGGTTAGAAACTGCTTTTGTTTTGTATGCTCTTTCTTCTTTCAACTAATGAGTTGTTTTTGAGATGACTCTTTTGTTTATTTTGGTGTTCATGTTATATGATTAGTGAAGTTGCATCTTGATGATCCATAGCTTACTTTATGCTGATGTAGATTATTTCTCTTACAGGAGTATGAGAATAATTTGTTTTTGCAGTGTGACAAATGTCGAATGATGGTGAGTATACTCCTCTCATTCTCTCCATTCTTTTGGGACCGGAATATAGTAGTATCTTTTCCCTTTCTTCTTTAGAATCAGTGTTTCTAGCTTGGTAATTCTCTTACCCACACATCTGTTGCGCCGGATGTTATAGCTGCCGATTTTCAGTAAACTCTGCATGTGTGTGTGTGTGTGTGTGTATATATGTATGTATGTATGTTTTAATTTGTTATTGATCAACACGGCAATTTGCTGATCATGTCAAAAATGACTATTTAGCAACGGAAGCAGCCACTAATGCTTGCATTAGGTTGTCTACATCACACCCTTGAGGTGCGGCCCTTCCCCAGACCCTGCTAGCGCGTGATGCTTTGTGCACCAGGCTTTCCCTTTTACTTATGATGCTTCCATTTTGTATCAACTGAAAACTACAATGTTCCTGACATTAAATCTCTTGTTTTTCCTTTGAAAGATTTGTCTACATATTGCTGCCCTTTGGCACATGCACTTGGTGATCATAAAATATTTGGTGGAGTGGTCTGGATAAACTTATCTATCATTTGATTTGACTCTGTTTTACCTCCCAATGGGTGCTAGAACGTTTGTTACAATTTGCTATGCTGATTGACGTTCTTTTTTTCTTTTGATATTAGAGTGATACTGGTTGTGCTTTTAATTGTGATTGAATATTTGATTCCATTCTTCCGGGTTAAAATTCTTTGCTGGTGATTATGTGTTCAGGTCCACGCTAGATGCTATGGGGAACGGGAGCCTATGGATGGAGTACTTTGGTTATGCAATTTGTGTCGTCCAGGGGCTCCAGTAGTCCCTCCCCCTTGTTGCCTGTGCCCTGTTATTGGTACTTCCTTTTGCGTGCATTTTCACTCCTTTTACCCTGCTCTTTTCCTGACTTGCGTGTCTTATTTTAAATATATAGGCGGTGCTATGAAGCCTACAACTGATGGACGTTGGGCTCATCTTGCTTGTGCCATTTGGATACCAGGTATTATTTTTTCTTCTTTTTGTCACATTGCTGACTTCTTGTTGTTCTAGATGAGTGTTTCAGTTCACTGATTATCATTACCATGATTCAGAAACCTGCTTATCTGATATAAAGAGAATGGAGCCTATTGATGGTTTGAGAAGGATCAGCAAGGTACTATTCCAGTTTTATTTAACTTTCATCATTGTCTAAACACACTTCAGTATTTTCCTCTGTTGTTGTTTGCACCTGTAAAGGTGTCCAACCATGATTTGTCAGGAATCAAGTCATAATTGTCTATATGTCTTTGACTTAATGATGATGCATGGATATGACTTCCCCCTTGATTGAGCATGCTCCGTATGTTATATGGCTATACTATTAATAATTTTATGTACCCAAGATTGCCTTATATTATAATTACCTTGTATAGTGATAATTCCAGATTTCCAGTATACCCCACTTTCTTATTTTTAGCCATTATGCACTATAACTATTCTTAAAAATTTCTTGAAATCATAAGCTAGTTTTCACTTTTAATTCTTAGCAGTATATTTTGAAGGCACAATTAATTTTTCTAACAGGACTTTCAGAATATCTACCAGAATTACTTACAGCTGTCATTATATTAGATCTTGCTGATTTATGCAATTAATTTTCATTGCTTAATTATCAAAAGAAAGAAAAAGTCTTTTCTTGTGGAAGGCATCCACATACATAGGGTGCGCCGTGATTTCCTCTGATAATCTCTTCTTCTGTTATTGTTTTGTTTAGGATCGCTGGAAGCTCTTGTGTAGCATCTGTGGTGTTCCTTATGGAGCTTGCATTCAGGTAACCTTGGGGTTGTTTTTCATCCTAACCCCGTCTCAGTGTATTAGGAGATAACAAGCATAGCTTTAATTTTTTATTCTCTGTTCTGTTTCTTCACGGCCATCTTTCAAAAACTGATCCTTAGGACTTCCGTTAATTGCGCAGTAAAATAGATTCTGTTAATTGTGGCTTCTAATATATAATATTTAGCTCTAATTTGATAGTCATCGGCTGATCCTCTATCGAAATGGAATCTGCTTTCTTTTTCTGCATCTTGTTTATGAGTTCCGCCATCTCTCTCTCTCTCTCACATTATCTTTCTTCCTTCTTTCTTTATCCTTTTTTTTCTTTTCCTTCCATTCTGTATACTATTAGTTTGACCTTTTGGGGGAGGAACTGGCATCCATATCACTATGATTGAGTACTGCTCTGTATATATTTCTCCAGCTCACTTGTTAATTTATTGCCCTCCTTACCTTGTGATGTAGTGCTCAAACCATACATGTCGGGTGGCTTATCATCCTCTTTGCGCACGGGCTGCTGGCTTCTGTGTTGAGGTGATTTCTTCATATTATAGTGCTCAGAAGTGTTTTTTATGTATTTATAAATTCTGTGTTACCTTTTATCCTGTTTGCTATGCTAACCTATCTTCTGTTGATTTTAACATTTTATAGCTTGAGGATGAAGACAGATTGCATTTAATCCCTATGGATGATGATGAAGAGGGTCAGTGCATTCGGTTGCTTTCTTTCTGCAGGAAGCATAGAGCTGTATCTAGCGACCGTCCTGCTGTTGATGAGTGTGTCGGACAAAAAGCTTGTGGATATTCAGACTATACTCCTCCATCAAATCCTTCTGGATGTGCTCGCAGTGGTGTGCTATTCTTTCTTATTCTCCATTAGTAGTTATGCGTCTCAGTTTTGTTATTCTGTTATCTGCAATTTTATGAATGATATTTGGTTAATGCTTATATTGATGGCATCTTTTGGTACTATTTTCTGTGCGCAACTGTGAAGCAGAACATTTTATGATTCCTAATCTCTGATTGTCATTGAATAGAGCCTTACAATTATTTTGGAAGAAGAGGAAGAAAAGAACCTGAAGTCCTTACAGCTGCATCTTTGAAGCGCTTGTATGTAGAAGATAGGCCATATTTGGTTGGTGGCCATAGTCAGCACGATCAATCAAGCGACACATTATCTTCCTCATTTGCTGGTTCTAGATACAGTGTTGACCTTCAAAAGCTAAGGTGTTCACAGCTCGATGTGTCAAGGAGCATCCTTTCCATGGTTGAGAAATACAACTTCATGAAAGAAACCTTTAGAAAAAGACTGGCATTTGGTGAGCTAAATATATTGTATGCGTTAACTATCTGAAGCAAATTTGTGCTGTATACACCTGCAATCTTATTCTTATCCTTTAATTGTGCCTTTCATTGTCTGGGAGTTCTGTCGTGTTATTGCTCATGGTAGACATAGAGTAACTGGTTAAATAAAGCTGGAAGTAGATCCATTTGAATATTCTGCTATTCCCTAACTAGATTATTTTGCTAGCTGATGCTACTTTGAGCCTTCTTTGTACTCTTGGTATCACCACTATTCCTCATCTCAAGTTATAATTTATTTTTGAGATTGTCATTGCCTTCAGGGAAATCTGGAATACATGGATTTGGCATCTTTACCAAGCTCCCTCATAAAGCGGGAGACATGGTAATTCGTCCCTTTCTTTTTATTACAGCGATATGATTTGTGAGCAAGTAGCTATATTCATGCTTATATTCTTTTGTTTGAGAGTTTCAAGACCAAGGACTGACAATCCCTTTGCTTGATAGGTAATTGAATACACTGGAGAACTTGTTAGACCTTCTATTGCTGACCGAAGGGAGCATCTAATTTACAACTCACTAGTGGTGAGAACTATATCCTGGCTTATGATTTTGCATGTTGCTTGGTCATTCTTGTGGTTTCTAAATGGTCATCTTTCTTATTTCCATTGTAGCAGTTTATTTGTTTGGTTATTGAAGATATAGTTTTGAACACTGGTTGGAGAGAAATGTAATCTTTATCACTTCCAAAGAGTGTAATCCAGAAAATACAATATGTGCCCCAGCTAGACCGACCTTCCTAACTCCAAATAGCTCACTATTAGTGGGCCATTATTAGGAATGATTGGTGGAGAAGTACAATTGATGGCTGCAAACCTCTAAAATTGCATCTTCTGCATATGCCCCCTTTTTCGTGGAAACAAGGAGCATTTGCATTCACTAGAGGCGAATTGATATTTTCTAATTTTATGCTAAGCATATTTTTTAACCAAGACATGCGTAATTTTTTTTAATGTCAGATAACCTGATATTCTTTTTGAGGTGCTCTTATCTTAGCAAACATTGTGGGTTCATGTGTATCAGCAGTAAGGGTTACATTCCATGAATACCTGTAGTAGGAAATATGTGAGATCCATAAATAAACTTATTCCTAAGGCTTGAAAATTGTACTTTAAAAAGTAAAATTGCGTTGCTCCGCATAGGACATTTGGTCACAAAAATTAAATTGTTGGTAATCATGTAACTTGTTTTGGTCAAAGGTCAATGCTTAAGACCTAGTAGTTGGAGTATTTATTGAAAGATGTTAAGACACCTTTGTGCTTCATTTTTTGATAAATAGATCCTATGCACTTCATAAGCATCCCTTTTCGATTTTGCTTGGCCCATTTTTGTGCACTAGCTTGATGAAGGATCTAAGCTGCTTCAGTTAGTGATTTGGTGGAAAATATCTTGTTGCACCATAATATGCCATGATTTCTACTCTCAGGGTGCTGGAACATACATGTTTCGGATTGATGATGAGCGTGTTATAGATGCCACAAGGGCTGGAAGCATTGCACATTTGATCAACCATTCATGTGAAGTACGTAAAATCCTTCTTTACCTATTTCCCTGTTTCTTTGATGATTTTATTCTCTTGGGGGTAAAATTTTCTTTCCGCACTAGATGTAAAGCACCCGCATTACACGAACAAAGACTTCATCATTTGTTTTCTGCAATAAACATGGGCCTGGAAACAGACTTGTGGAGGGTCTTTTTCAATTGAGTTGACAAATAATAATGGTGTATTATTGAAACATCTTTATTAATACATGCTTTAATACATATTCTGTACTTACAAATATTATTCTGCGAGATTACATACGCACAGATGCATATGCATAAACGAAGCTTAACAAGCTCATTGGAGCTTATCACGCACAAGATAACTCCTTATGCTCTGTCTCCTCAATAATGTCTAAATTCAGATTCATCTTTTAATGGTTTCAGGATTTGTTGTGACCTTAGATCCCTGAGAAGGATAGAATGTTTTCTTTTGAAAGATTAACTTTAATTATATCGGGGAACAACATTTGTTTGTGAAGTAAGATTTCCTGTTGTTTTCCGGGGAGGAACAGACAAGAAGTTCATCCATTGTAGTTGAAGTAGTTTCAATACTTCATCGATTTTAGTATTCTTATAAGGACTTTAAGATGGCATGAGAATGCTATGTGCTGATATATAAGCCTTTGCCTGACATGTCAGTTATTAATCCCTCCGTCCCAATTTATGTGACACTCTCCTTTTTAGTCAGTCCAAAAAATAATGACACCTTTTGAACAATTTGACTTTGAATTTTCCATTTTTACCCTTAATAAAGTGATTAATAGCCACAAGTATCTATTGGCTTATTTTAAAGCACATGTTTCAAAAGTCTTCTGTTCATTCTTAAACTCCGTTCCCAGTCAAACGCCTTCAGATAAATTGGGATGAAGGGAGTACTTTATGTTGTTATGGAGTGGGATCTAAGCATAATTTATCATATGGGTAAACACATCTGGATTCCTGGTTGAGATCCAAATATATGTTTCATTGGCAAGTTAATGGGTTTATTCAGAAAATTTGCTACAATGGAAAATGTATTGGTGGTTTTGGTTGTTCGTAACTGAGAAGACATTCTGTAATTGAGCTCCAATTTCACAACTGTCACTTTTCGTGCAGCCAAATTGCTACTCAAGGGTTATAAATGTCAACAGTAATCCACATATAATCATATTTGCCAAACGAGATATTAAACAATGGGAAGAACTGACATATGATTACAGGTTTTTCCCTCATCTTACTCTAGTATTTTATCACTCCCATATGTTGTGTGCTAAATTGTATTTGTTCATGTGGCAGATTCTTCTCTATCGATGAACAACTCGCGTGTTATTGTGGGTTCCCAAGATGCCGAGGTGTAGTAAATGATACTGAAGCTGAGGAACGAATGGCAAAGCAGTATGCACCACGCAATGAGTTAATAGACTGGGGAGGAGAATAAAAGAGGTTTGTAAATCTGTTGTTGCTTTATTATCCATGAGTGCAGATTAGCTCAATCTGTATGACGGTGGTTATTAATTTGTCATGTTGTTTCTATTGTTTTTCGCGTATGTCAGTTCTGGCTAGTAATGATATACAAAGTTAGTAGCATGAAAAATCAGGCTGTTCCATTGCAGCTCTTTGAGAAGGACTTTGAGAATAATCTGTTCATCTCATCCTATTCTCTACCTCATTGACAACTCACCAGTACACTCTTTTACTTTATACTAGTGTGTTTAGAAAATAATATGGAATTTATATTAGATATATAAATGCCATAAAGCTATATAATAAGGGAGCTATCACTAGTGTGGGAATAGTCGGAGACAAAAAGAAGTTTCCTATACTGTGGGTTTACACCAAAGTTCAATGTTGGCTCTGTACTTGTTTACCCTTGTTATGAAGCTAGCAAAAGTGTCAACCCAAAATCTTGACCTATGGAAAACTAGTCTAGAGAGCAAGAATTTTAAGTTAAGTAGAAGCAAGACTAAATATATGCATTTCGAGTTTAGCTTAGCATAAGAAGAGCGAAGTTGATGTGAGATAAGATAGGATTGTGGTGCATAAATGTAAACACTTTATATATCTAGGCTCGATGTTTCCCAGAGGACTGTTTGATAGATGAAGACGGCACACACAGGATTTTGGATCGGCAATGTTATGGGAGTGAGCGAGCCTTTGAAGTCCAACATATCCATAAGATGATGAAATGAGTGTGTCTAAGATGGAAGTGGGTCCATACAAGATTTTAGAAATGATCACATTTTGCAAAATAAAAGTAGAGAAAGTCACTTGAGATGGTTTGTCATGTCTTGTATTGAACTGTAGATGCACTGATTCATAGGTGTAAAACCATACGTGATTGAGTTTGTCTCGGAAGAAACTACATTTCCTATAAATTTATGTTGACTCGGTGCAAATAAGGGTAGAATGCAAGAAAATCCATTTAGGCGGTACCAATTAGTTGTGATTAAGGTTTAGTTCCCTAGGAGCCTTTTACTCTGGTCACAGATTTGATGGTACTACATGCTAGATGGTTTTTTTACTGTCAAATCATATTATCAGAGATTGCGAGAGAGGAATCATTTTTTTCACGTCAGTCTATTTTGATTCCTAGGGCACTTAGGAACATCAGTGAGAGTTCTCTTTTCTACCTTTTGTTATCTTGGGTTTTGGTGTCTTCTTGTGCACTGCCCTTTCCGTAGTCGTATTCTGGTTCGTCTAGCACATCAATTCATGTGTCTACAAAGTGCCGGTTGCTTTGCTGAAAGCAACCTCATTCGTTATCTAGTTCATCAACTTTTCACTCATATCATCGTCGTCGTGTTTTCCATATACTAATAACAGTTTACCTCTTGTGCAGAAATTCTCCCTTCGAAGTGACGCGTCTTTGGTCGCTTGCTCCTTCTTGTGGTATTGCCGACTTCTACCTGGTTCAGATGCCCGTATATTGCTCCAGGGCTAGTGATTTTCTTCTGCCTTTTGTACTAAGGCTTGAGTTGTTCTGGAACTTCTTTGCGGCTTTATACATTCCTCCGCTTCTCATTCTGATCATGGGTGTCTCTGTACAGAATTGCCCAATTAGTCTGTCTATTCTTTCTATTCACTTATGTCTTCCTCAGTCAGTACCCATACTGCCTAATTCTCTAAGAAATTTGAGATGTTGTCAATGCAATGAAGATGCCATTCTCTGAATCTCGAGCCTTTTTTTTTTGCGGGTGTTGATCAACCATGTGTACAATTTTAAGCCTCAATTTTCTTCAACATCCAGGAGTAAAGGCCTCAGAGTGGGGAAACGACTGGTTGAAGGAAATGCGTTTTCTTTAGCTCATAGTTCCTTGAATAATCTCCTCTCACCTCAGAGATATGTAATTCTGATGAGAAGTTAGAAGGTAATGAGCTTTCCTTAGGCTGTAGTTATGATATAATTCATTGTCTAAGCATTCATCAGGAAATATGCATCGTGCATGTTGAACCAACATAGCACATTTTAGGGCAAACCATAACATTTTGAAGGATATAGTGCCTTGCATCTTTGTGATGACAATGATGGATTTCAGGATGAACTATGGGTAGTAGTAGTCCGTTTAGACTCTATCCGTCCACTTAGTCCTTCTATTTTGGTCCAAAATATGTGTCCACTTACATAATCAAGAAGGAATTAACTTTATTTTTCATATTTGCCCCTATTTATAGGCAAGAGTCTTACTAATTTAGGGTAGTTTAGTCAAAGTACCTATTTTTTTCTTTCTTTCTAGAAGGTAGTGTTTTCTTATAAGTGTTTTCTTAAGGGTGTGAAAATGGCTGAGTGGACAGTTATTTTGAACCGGAGGGAGTACTATTTTGATTAGTCTGCAACGGGTAATTTCTTGGGAGGGAAGTTTGGGTGTGTTACCGTTTGTAACTAAAGTTGGGCAGTTGGAGAGGTATGCTTCCTTAGTCCATTCTTCCTCTACTATGTTTTTGTGCTAAGTTAATAAAGCTAAAGGATGTATAACAATACCTTCCATTTGGTTGGGTTTTCATTCAGAAAGTATTAGAGCTTGAGTGGAGAAATCATGTAGTTTGACTGGAAGTTGTCCAAAGGCCAAGGACCGAGATTTGTCAAAAGATGTTGGTGCTTGAGAGTTTTCCTGGTACTATGAAGAACCTTGCCCTCTTGCCAGATTGACGAAGAACATGTTTCTTCTCGCCGCGCACTAGTAGGAGTAGAATCTCTTTCAACTTTGGAAGGACAAGTAGACTGGAGATTCTCCTTTGACCTATTCCTAGCATTACAACTAGTACCTATAGTTGAAACTTCACTTTTCAAGTAGGTAGAGAAGGGATGAGGATGACCTAACTGAGACCAGTGAAAATGGGGAGACTCCTAATGCGAAGTTCTGTTAATGATCCTTTATTTCAATCTACTTCTGTACTTGTTGTATATGCAGCATCTTTCCTTTTGGACGTGACAAATGATAATATTTCATACGACTCACTGTTTTTAAAAAAATTTCTAGTTATTTAAACAATCAACTGAAAAATGTAATTACACCTCCAACCCCACCCACCCCTACCCACTCTCTACACCTACCCCACCAATACTAACTACCTTTGTCATCACAATCACCACCAGTCCACCACTACCACAGCCCCCTCCCAACCCCCAACCCACCTACCCACCCACCTGCTCCACCCACCACCCCATCCCACCACCACTAAATAGTCAATCTTAAGTTAAGATATACTCCTTTTGTTTCAACTTATGTGAACCTATTTTCTTTTTAGTCCGTGCCAAAATGAATGACCTCTTTCTTAATTTGGAAAAAAATTCACTTTATGAAATAATTTACAACCACAAAAATATTCAAGACTTATTTTGAACCACAAGTTTCAAAAGTCTTCACTCTTTCTTAAATGTCGTGTCCAGTCAAATGGGTTCACATAAATTGAAACGGAGGGAGTATATGTATTTATTGAGTAATACCTTGAACATGGGATTCTTTGAGATTTCATTCAATCTATTAATAATTTGTATGCCCTTTTGCCATCACAACCATCACCATCACCACTATTAACCACCACTGTCGCCAACCACAAGCTGCCACCACCACCCACCACCCACCACCTCTAACATCACAATCACATTGGTAACCACCACCATTGGCAACCATTGTTGTCAGTCGCTATCATACCTACCACCTCCATCATTATAATTATATCAACCACCGTTGTTGCCACCGCTGCTGCGGTAGATGTCACCGTTACCACTTACTAAAACATAAATGTTTTATTTTTTCTTATCAAATAATATTTTTATCTATTAAATTTATATTTATTTTTTAATATTTAGTTACTTTTTATTTGAAATGTATATTTATTATGTTTAAATAAATACATTATGCACATTTAGACGTGTATAAACAACATCTTAATCATTCCTACCACATTTTAATCTTAATGAAAACAAATCATTAAGACGTAACCTAAAGTAAACATATTAACATGACAAAAACATATTCCCAACTAGTTGGTAACGTCTAGAGATTTTTTCTTACATTGTACCTTATTTTTCGCTAGGCCTGCATGGATTTCAAGAGATTGCGAGTCTTTCGAAATAATTTTCTTCGATGTAATTTTAGGTCTACTTGGGCCTTTTAAAACATAAATGTTTTATTTGTGTTCGGAGTGTTAATGCATGACATCAAATAATAGTTCTTTATCATTTTAAATGATATGTGGTCATTTTTATTTACAATTTCATTTAACATCTCTAGTGGATACTTGGCCCGATATTCGCACTATACAACATGGCTGGTCTTATATATGTTCTCTATTATTTGCCTTCCCGTAGGTGTTTTTCTATCTTATATCACGCAACAACACTTCTCCGTTTCTAACCATCCTAGTTAGATTCATTGTGCAATATCTTCATATATCATACCGTTATCCCAAAACGTTAAGCTTAGATATCTGAATTGTCTATTTTTAGGCACCACAATTCCGTCTAATCTTTTCAACTTCACTCTTGGTGATTAAACTTGCAATGCATATGCTCTTGTCTTATCCTAGAACATTATTTTTCTCTTTGTATGGTTATAGCCTTTGTTTGGTTGATATTCTCGTTGGTTTCATCAATTCGCACAATATCATCAACAAATAGGGTACACCACCTTGTATTATGTTAGTTAACTTATCCATAATTAGGGTAAACAAGTAAGGGTTAATGTTGATCCTCATTATACTCTCTCTTTTCTTCCCTAAACTCTACATACAACTCGTTAAAGTTTAATGCCAACGTTCACCAAAAACATTAAATAGCTTTTTTAACAAGCTACTCGTATGATCATTTTCTTTTTCTTTGGAAGGTTATAGCCTTTGTTTGTTGTACTTCTATCAAGGCATAAACAAGTTCGAACCTAAATGAGACAACTCGTTAAAGTTTAAGCCCATTAAATTGTTTAACAAGCTATTCTATGAGGTACGAAGTTCCGAACCTAAAAAAAAAAAAAAAAAAAATCAAAAAAAAAAAAAAACCCAAGTATATGCGCTATAGGGGATTTGACTTACGACCCAAACAACTAAGAGTTAACAATCCATTAGTTGTTCTATTTTGAATTTTTTCACATGTATTTTTCAAACTGTCAGTTTTTTTTTTTTTTTTTAAATTTTTGTTATCTTTTTCTTTTGTTGATTATTTAGTAAGTTAATTGTCATTTAGTTAACCCGCAAGGGTGGCTCTGTTGGTTGAGCATGGGGCTTCATAATGGAGGTCTCAGGTGTAAACCCCCTGCCTACGACAACAGGGGATTTTGCCTTCAGGGTCGAGCTCGTCGAACGGGGCTTGCCTTGTGCAGGTTCTCTCTCCTGTGTGGTTTGCGGGTTATTGCACAGGAGCGGGGTTATTGTCAGGGAAAAAAATGTCATTTAGTTTATTAGTTAATTGTTAGATAGTAGTTTTAAATAATTAATTGTGAATCTGCCAAACGTCCCAAGTTAACCACAGTTAGTCGCTTTTTTTGTAAAGTGCATAATGCATATTTTACACATATTTTTTGATTTTTGCACTCTTCGAATATATTACGATTTTTATTTTTTACTATTAATTTTATGTTAGGATGTCTCACATGGCTACAAGTAGGTAAAAATAACGGAAAATAAAACATTACCTAATATTCATATGAATTTTCACTCTTATTTTATATAATATAATATTTATTATTAAATATACAAATTAGTCACATATGTACAACCAATGCCTGCAACAACCTTTATGCCTTAGCGTGGTTGCTGGCCTAAGGGTCATACGATCCCCACCACTGACTCTATCATAGCCATGGCTAGGGTCATCCTCGTCCCGCCTCCTCTTAATGGTAGGATCTTTGTAAGCCTCGGACCGATCATGTCCCCTTCCCCTCTTCTTTGGATTGGCCGAAATGTGCCTTTTGCTAGACTGTGACTAGTGTCACAAGAAATATGTCGGGTTCAACGACCTCATCAGACAATCTAAAGAAAGAGTCTGCATGTACCGATGGATGAAGCTGCTAAAAAAATAAGTTTGAATTTAAACTAGTATTGAACAGATGAATCTAACTTGTGTCTCAACACGGCGGGGGTTCCGGGGGGGGGGGGGGGGGGTTGGGGTGTCTAAGAAAGCTACAAAATTCAAGTTAAAAATAACATGCTAAGTTAAACTAAAAATGAACGTATATTGAATGAATTAAATATCATTAAAAGTCTAACTCCGTGTCTTGATCGGTCGATGAATCCTAATGTATGCAAGAAATATAGAATAATAACTACTTTTTTTTTTTTTTTGTCAAATAATACATATATTAAAAATTATCTTAATTATTAAAGACTAACCGGCATCTCAACTAGATAGTCTATGAAGCGTTTGCACCATTGAAGCTCAGGGGTCTGCGACCCTGCACATCTCGCGTTGGCCGGTCCTTTGCAATACGTGATGGTCCAAGAACATCTATGCTGAAAGAAGTCCAATTAATGTTAACACGCGTAAGGTTATAGGCGTCCTGGAAGGAGCAGAAGGGGATTAGATCGATTGGGAGGAAGGCTGAGGTGGATCCAGAAATGGGTGTGCTAGAGTCGACGGATCCGATAGGTATGCTGATGTTGAGTGATTCGCAAGACGTGTTGAATTGGACGGGTTCGTGTGAGCAGCAGGCAAATCATCAACTTCATCTACCAGGCTATGGTGACTGTGTTCGAGTATGCAACCACGTCCAAGACTCCACGTTCGCGTCCGGCACCATGTCTGCGCCCGGCACGAGCAGGTGGCACCTCAAGTGCTTGCTGGTAATCACCTGCTGGTGCGTATCTTTGGGTTAAATGGAAGTCGCCTACCATCTTTTGCGATCCACAATATCTTGGTTGAGATTTGAGAAAGTGTACTACCTCACTCATGAAATAGCGCTTTAACATCTACTGCAACACTTGCGCATCTAACCCTTTCTGGTGCACGTAGTGTAGCCCCTTGGCCTGTATGCGTTTAAATATTAATTAATAATTTTCTTCAAAATTTATATACTAAGATTATTAAATACAAAATGAGATTTACAAACGCCTCGTGTTGCCATGTGGATGCGGCGAATCCTCAATGACCCCCCACCGGGCAAATGGGGTTGCCAATCAACGTGTGTGTGATACGGCAATACCACACCATGTAGTCGTCGTCATCAACCATGATGCCTAAATGCTTGGCCGCCTACTTGATCCTATCGAGCCTAGTATCCCAACTCAAGACATGCACTGCCACCCAACCCAGAAATTCATCATTAACTCTCGATCGGGCGTCCCGCTCATGGTGCGTGGTCAACTAGCTAAGAGGATCACGTACACGATGTGCACGCCCGAATTATCGTAAGACCTGACCGGTCGTGTGTTCCTCCACAATTTCATACATATAAGTGGACCTGTGACATCCACACGTCCTTGACCTGCTAGGCAATATGGGGGCGACGTAGCAATGATTGGAGCGGACGACATCCATACAAACTGTTACAAAACGAAACAAGTAATTAGACAAAGAAAAGGTGGGTCCTAATATTAAAGTAATTAGGTAAATGTAAAATATGCATGGTCAACCTCCATATTATCGAGTTGATTTCTGTATATAGAAAGGACATGTCGCTTCTTCGGCTTGGCCAATCCCCGTGTCCACCTTCTCGCATAGGATAACTGTGGCTCGTCTCGTCTGGAGAATAGGGATTTTGTTGAAAAAGCAGCACTTTCTCCTCCCAAGTCCATACCGATATCACACATAGACGCCGATAGACGCGCGACGACACGACACGCTACGGGTGTGGGTTCGGGATCCTTTCGAGTCAAGGACACTTTGCTAGAGAAATAGTATTGATTTTTATAATCAAAACTAAAATGTGCGGACGTAAAGAAAATGAATACCTTGTATATTCACCCTTTTCTCCTTGTAGATGGTCTATAAATCGCACATAAAAATTATAGGTTTTAGCTCGAATCCCCGCAGGCTACCCGGATCCGTATCCCTAATCTTGAATTTTCGAAGGATCCGAAAGATGGCCTGGAATATCGTCAATTTATATAGAGACGGGATAGCTGGCCAATCACCGCAATATTTGGTAGCGTCTCCAAGTATGTGCAAATGTATATATATAGGTCAATCGGCTCAGAACAACCCCCTCCCGAATGCGAAAGCTGCGTCCTCCCGCGCCTCGTTGGTGAGCTTTCGAGCATCTCTCTCGCCCGCCGCTCAACTGGCCAATCCTTGCAACTGATCTGGATCTCCGTGTATCGACAATTCAAACATTACCTCCACGTCCTATAGCGTGAAGGTGGCCTCACCAACACAGGGATGAGTTTTGTGTCTCCGTCCTCCAGCGCTCTAGCAAGGCCGTGATCAGCGCCTAATCAAACCATGGTCAGCCAACCCTAACAACGTGATAAATGTTGGTCACAATCAGACTACGATGTGAGGATGTGGAATATGCGTAGATAATCTGCCAATTATTATCGATCTGGCGTGGATGCATCGGCCAATTTGGCCCCATTCGCCTTTTAGCTTAGGCTTATGGCTGGCCTGTAGACTAAGTACATGAAATATCATGGGCCCAAGGTGAACAAAGGATTCATAGTAGTACCGTATCTATATAGACAACGTAAAACAATAATATTTTATTCATTATAAATGTATCGTTCCTTATTAGTTTTTTCCAGGATTTTCAAGCTATATCTTGAAATTCCAAGACACTTGTCCTAATTTTTTAGTATGGTTGATGATCCAACAAACATCTTGAAATTCCAAGATACTCATCCTCATTATTTTAAAAAGACCTTTTTATGTCCTTTTTGTAAATATGATAGTTATCCAATTTTTATGTAAGTTTCAAATTTATCATTTATTATATCTTTTTCCAAATATTTTCAAACTATATCTTGAAATTTCAAGGCACTTGTCCTATTTTTTCTTAAAAGACTTTTATTGGTCGTTATTCGTTTTTTCAACTATATCTTGAAATTCGAAGGTTGTCATCCTTATTTTTTTAAATGATTCAAGTTTTTTTTGTAAATATTGTAGATGATCTAACTTTTTTGTAATTCGGCCCTTCCCCGAACCCTGCTAACACGGGGTGCTTTGTGCACCGGGGAGCCCTTTGATGCAATTTTTTTTGAAAGTTCCAAATTTATCTTTCATTATTCGTATGTTTAGATATTTTCAAACTATATCTTGAAATTCCATGACACTTGTCCTATTTTTTCTTAAAAGACCTTTTTCAAATATTTAGTGTAAATATGGTGGATGATCCAATTTTTCGGTCGTTATTCGTTTGTTCAACTACATCTTGAAATTCCAAGATACTCATTTTCATTTTTTTCAAAAGAAACTATTCTCAAGTCTTTTTTTGTAAGTATAGTAGATGATACTATTTTCTTGTAAGCGTAAAATTTATGTTATTTGTTTTGAGAAGCATTTTCAAACTCTGTCTTGATTTTCCAATATACTCATCCTTATTTTTTTGAAAGACTTTTTCCCAAGTCCTTGTAAGTATGGTGTAAGATCCAATTTTTGTTTTAGTTTAAATTTTATCGTTCGTTATTCATGTTTTGTAGTTATAGTTCACGCGCTATATTTACCCTTGTTTTTCAAGTCCTTTTAAAGGAATTATATATATAAGTAAGTTCAGAATTTATACATACATGAGATGTGTTAAACTAATTAAGGATTAACAAATTAATACAAGAAAAATTAACTTATTCACAATTAACTAATCAACAATTAGCTAAATAACAATTAAGTAAATAGATAATTAAAACTTAACAAATACATTCATACATAATCATTAACTAAAAATTGAAAAACTTAAAAACAAATAATAATTTGCAATTAACTATAATTGTCCCTTAATTAACAATTAGCTAAATAATAAGTTAACCAAATGAATATTTACAAATTAATAAGTAACACATAAACATTAACTTTAACTAACTAAAAATTAAAAGACGTAACAACAAATAAATAATTTACAATTAACTATTAATCCTCTAATTAACAAGTGAATAAATAATATAAAATTAAAAAATAATTAAGTAAATAGTTAATTAACTAATTTGTGCATTACTGCGAGTCACCAAAGGCCGGAAAAAAGGGAGAAAATCAATGAGATATGAAAATCGAGACTATTGAACGTTACACATACTTAGGAGTATCATTTATTACACAACGTGATCAAAAATTTCATATGAAAATCCTCGATCGAAGAAGCTTTAGGGTTGTTTTAAAATTGGTTGTATGCTGCTCCTTTTCGAAATTCGAGCTGAGATTCTTGTTCTTTGACTCGAATATACGAGAATCTTGAGTATGGATAGTAGATTTAAATGAGAGGTGAAAACTTCGATTACTTGACCACCTTCATTTATTTATGTTTTGAAAAAATAAACGCAAGTTACAAGAAGTGTCATAAACAAGCTAGAAAGACATAATGTAAATACATGTGGTAAAGTAATCTATATTTACATTGCAATGGGACTTATGATCTATACAGGGAACTCCAACCAACTTGTTTAGTATAATGGCAAGTCGGAGTCATAAAAGACAGGTTGATTCGGTGCGGCACTTGTAAAA